>NC_092334.1:145492500-145707500 GCF_046630445.1 Rutidosis leptorrhynchoides | reverse complement strand
TCATCATCAGTCATTGGCCTTCTAGCAAATGGTATTTTTCTTGCGGTGGTAGCCAACCAAGAATGTTGAAAATCACCTTCACTGACACTAATAGTTGAAGGATCTTCATTATGTTGTGAGTTCGACCCGTTCACCTGTCTATCTTGAGTTATTCTTATATCAATGATCACATCATGCTCATTGTATTCGTTGGTTTGTGCTACATCCATTACTAGTGGTGGTGCGTTTCTTACGTTTTTACAATTTGGTACCAATAAACAAACTCCCTTATCACCCTGCAGCAAATAGTGAAATAGTTGGTAAACAATACACTAAACTATTAAACAATACAATGACACGATTTGATTCGTCTTATGCCGACCTGCATACACACAAAATCACCTTGAAAATTTCATAATCCAATTCAAACAAGGTATGTAACTGCCAAAATCTTTTCATGCTAGGTTAGTAACAGGCAAACATTGAGAAATTTCAATTAACAACAACTAGTTCAATAACTATTGATGCATAATCGGGTACTGCAAATTACCACATGCAAGCTACTGATTGTTATTAAATAAGCTGCTCAGCATCAAATTCAAATAAAAAAAAATAAAAAAAAAAATACACTGAAAGTTTATAAGCCAGGTCATTAAACTAACTTACGATCAAACCTAGCACCAAATTTTTGTTCTCTCTGACAATAGGTAATATAAAAGATAATAATCACCTAATTAAAAAAACAAAAACGTACTTTATTAAACTATCAGTACGTTTTATCAAATTGCACAATTCAAAACCCTAACTAGCATCATAATTATTGTATACATCAGCTGATTTTACCCAAGATAAACATAGAGAAAGAACTAACCGGCCAATTCTTATGCGAGCGAACTAACAGATTCACGGAACAAGGTTGAAAAATAGGGATAGGTATAGAGAAAGGTAATATGTATGCAGGCCCGGCCCAAGCAATGTGCACGGAACAAGGTTGTTTTAACTCAGATACTTCGACCATTATAAATTATTAATGGATAGCAAAAATAAAGTTCAATTTGTGAGTTGAACAATTAAATAATACAGACAAGTAGACAACTAAAATTGAAAAACAGATACATGTTTTTCGAAGATTTAAGATTACAATTAATTCCAACATTTAATTATAAACAGAATAATAGCAAAACCAAACAACCAGTAATACAAATTTTCATGTGTTACCGTCAAACATTGCATTTAGAATTTAAGAAACGGAAACTATAAGAGATGACTTACCATGAAGTACGAATACGCTCAAACCTGTGCAAATTTATCATCACCAAAAGAGGTCAATGTCTTATTTCCTGTGAAGATAAAAACAACTTTTTACCCTGTTTATCTTACTTAACAAACATACAATCAAACTGAAAATCATATTCACAAATATATATCGTACGCTTTGTTTCAAACTACATTTCAATCACCTGATCTAAGTATATATTTCAAATTAAAGGAAGTACAAAACTTAACCTATAAAATAAGTGTGTATATATTTCCATCCACTTATGAAGTAAAATTACAAAAGAGAAATCAGTCTAAAAATCTAATCTACAAAATTAAGGACCTACCAATTAGTAGCCTTTGATCATTCTTGATTTTCAACCACCGATTTCTTGCTCAATCCATGAACTAAACTAGTGTATGTTATTTCATCTAAATCTACACCTTTTCGCGCCATGTCATCAAACAATCGTACGGAATCCTCAATCTTCCCTTCCTTCGCAAACCCGTCAGCAATTGTATTAAACGTAACGACATCGGGAATAATTCCCTTTTCTTCCATCTCACCAAGAAGCTTCGAAGCTAATTCGGTTTGACCAAGTTTGACATACCCATTAATCATGATGGTATACGTAAATTTATTCGGGTGTACACCATACAACGACATTTCATGCAACGTGCTAACCGCTTTATCCATTTGACCCATCTTACAATAACCACTAATTAAAGCGGTATAACACACAACATTCGGTGATAAACCGTGTTTCCTCATTTCGTTAATAATGATCTTTGCATCGTCTACACATCCGTTAGTTGAATATCCGTGTATTAAAGAAGAATATGTGATTGAATCCGGTTGAATACCGTTACTTTTCATGTCGTTAAAAAGTTTAACAGACTCTGTTATATCACCACTTGCAGAATACGCTCTAATAAGCGTATTATAGATAAAAGAGTTGACTTCCATTTTCTTGTTGACCATCTCATTAAATAAATCTTTTCCCTTCTGAATTTGATCGTTCTTACAAAACCCTTCAATCAAAACTCCGTATGTATAAACATCCGGAATCAAACCTTGTAATTTACACTTCTCCAATAACAAAACGGCTTCGTCCATTTTACCCTTTTTGCATAACCCGTTTATAAGTGAAGTGTAAGTCAAAGTATCCGGTAAAACCCCTTGTTTGACCATTTCTTCACTTAATTTCAAACCTTCCTCGTATCTTGATTCTTTACAATGCCATGAAATCAACGTGTTATACGTAATAATATCCAAACTTAAACCTTTTTGTACCATCTCTTTAAGAATTTTTATTGCATCCTCAATATTACCCGATTCACAAAGACCATGAATAAGAGCATTCGATGTCACAATATTCGGATATATATGTCTTTCAACCAACTTAAACCAAAGTTCGACTGCTTCTGAATGCTTACCATGCTTACAAAGCCCACTAACTATCGTTGTCAACAAACTATCATTCGGTCTCAAATCTCTTAACAACATTTCATTAACAAAACGAAGTGTTGACTCCATTTTTGAACACTTACAGAGCCAATGAATAACAGAAGTAAATGAACCAGCGTTTACAGTTAACCCAAGTGATATCATTTCTTCTAGAAGCTTCTCAGCCTCACTCATTTGATTCGTATAACAAAAACCCTTAATAAGTGTGTTCAAAGTGACTGAATTCGGATAAACTCCCTTCGATAACATATCATCTCTAACATTTGAAGCTTTCTTCATATCGCCCATTTTGCAGTACCCGTTTATCAATGTGTTATAAACAACCTCATTTGGGACAAACCCATTATCCGTCATCTCACTTAAAACGCGACCCGCTTCATTATATTTCTCAATTTTCAACAAACCATTAATAAGAACACTATAAGTAATAAGACTAGATTTCACACCTTTCTTGATCATTTTGTCTTTGACACGAAAAGCTTCTTCCAAATCACGATTTTTGCAAAGACTGTTAATGATATTATTATACGTCACAACATTTGGCAAAACACCAACTTCTTCCATTTCTGATAAAACCCTCATAGCATCTATAATCCTCCCATCTTTACACAAAGCATTGATTGTAGTCGTAAACAAATAAACATCGGGTTGAATACCTTTACGTAGCACACTAAAGGTTTCGTGACATTTTTTTAACAAATTCGACTTCACTAAACAATTCAAAAGGAAATTACAAGTGTTTAAAGACGGAAACACGCCATTTTCGGAAATCAACCTAACCACATCAGACGCATATTCAAGCCCGAAACCAAAACCTTTGAATTGTGTACAATAAACATGAATCAACATATCAAACGTCCGTACACCAACCGAATCCTCAAACGTATGATTAAATTCCACAAATGCAGTAGCTATTTCAGTATGTTTAGTCTTAGAATCATCAACATTTTGAGCAAACACGGGTAACTTACCATCAATTAGCTGAATTAAAAGTAACCTAGCTGGCGATTCGAGTTTCGAATCAAGTAATAAATGAATCAACAAACAATAAGACTTGATAGTGAATTTAAACCCACAAGATTTAGTAGCAAAATAAAAGAATTGTAGAGCAGTTCTAGGTTTAACAGAAGACCTAATATCATAAAATAAAGAATCAAAATGAAGGGGAGATAAACGAGTAAGTACATGTTTAGATACAGATGTTGTATCTAAAGATGAAGAAGGATTTGAAAGAAGTAAAGTTACCGACTTTATTAAATCTTGATGATTGTCGACTGATGGGGGCGATTGTTTGGGTGAAATTTTAGAATGGGTGTGTTGGGTTGATGTTGTAGATTTAAATGGGTTTCTTTTAAACGATGAAATTTTGAGTCTTTTTAAATCCATGAATTTGTTATACGAAAGATGATGATGATGATGACGATGATTCATGGTGGTGGAGATGGTGCCATTTTAGTGTTTGAGAAAAGGCCACGAGATCTTGTTTTGTAATTTGATGAACCGTAAAACCCTGGTGTAGGGTTTGGGGCGGAGGAAGCCAATTGAAGAATTTTTAAGCAGATGTACGGAGTAGCACCTATTTTGATTTAACTTTTTTCAATTTGGGAACTTCGGGAAAAAAAAAAAAATTGAGATAATCCCTATAATTTCTCATAAATTGCTAAAACTAATTACCCAACCTTCGCTTCGCACCGGGAGTTCAATTTTCAATGTATTTTATTGTGTTTAGTTTGTAAAATTATTTTGTGCTAACGATCATGTCGTTGAAGCGCAACTCGAGTCGAACTAAGAGGTATAACCCGTCAAAGATTTAAATGTTATTTTACATCTCCGCGTTTCGCTATGAAATTGTCGACTTTTAAAAATTTAACGCAAAATTAACGTGTATGAAAAGTACCGCAAATATTTATCGTTTTTTAAAAAGCGTCTGTTATGCCTATAGTTAGTGACATTGTGTTCCTAAAATTATTTCGAGTTTAACGATGTTGTCGGAAAAAATTAACTCGTTGCGAGCGAAAAGATATGACCCATTGAATATTTGGGTGGAGTTTGGTTAAGATTTTTTATGAAAATATTTATTTGACACTTTACCCCCTGTTTGGGGGGTCGGTTTTATTTTTTGAACAAAGTTATGGGGCTTTATTTGAGAAAAGGAAGGGAAAAAAAAGTGAAATGACGAAAATGCTCCTGATTACTATTCATCATTTTTGTTTAATAGCTAATATAGTAATTATTCTTAGAATATTATTTTGATCTACTTGGTCCTCGTGATTTTCATAATTTTGTTGAGATAGTTCTTTTGTTATTAATATAGTCCTTGTGGTTTTATCAAATTGATGAAACCACATAGACTATCACAGTAACAAAAGAATTATCTCGACAACTTTTTAAAAATCGCGAGAACTATCTAGTTCATACAAAACTTTAGGGACAATTTCAACAATTTGAGTGAAATCACATCGATTATCTTAGTAATTATGTCATGTTTAGTTCAAAAAATGTTGTTACTAAATTACAAAATTACGCGCATAGTCCCTTGGTTTACTCTTTTTGACATGTAGTTTTTGAACTTTCAATTTGCATTGGTAGTCCTATAAATTGTAATTTTTTCACTTGTAGTCCTCCATCACTTGACCGTCTTTTTTCACCGTTAAGTCAATGCATGTACTTAGCACATAGGGGTAATATTGTCATTTTACCTATCCCATTCCATTTCATCGTCATAGCATCTTCCAAATCTTCTTCTAAACCATCTAAACGTCTTATGTGACGAACAGTTGAACTAGTGAGTAGTATATCATTTTTCTTATTCACTTTCATCTTCATCTCAAAATTAAGAAACTCTAAATGTTAATCCATACTTATACTTAGGGATGGCAAAATGACCCGTACCAGATGAAAAAACCCGAAACCCGATATTTTTGGACCGGGTTCGGGCCGAGTTTGCGGGTCCCCGGGCCGGGTATGGGAGTAGTCTTAAAATTTTATCCGGGTTCGGGTTTGGGGACGGTTGTAAACACAAACCCGGTTACCCGACCCGTATACCCGATAAAAAACCCCGAATCCATATACCTTACTTGTTTAAATTTTAATAATTATATATTATACTCCGTATATTATAAAATATAAATTGATAAAAACAAATTTCATTACTATAATTTATCTTTTTCACTTTACAGAAATAATTTTGAAACTATAACTGTAACTACCAAGTAGTAGCGTACTAACGTGTTGGTCAGCGTACTAACGTGTTGGTTAGTGGTCATAGAAGTCTTGTATGAAGTTATATTAATATGTAACTATAACTCTACCTACTAGTGTAACAAAGTTCTTTTTAGATGTATAACTTTGTTTGTTCAAGTTAGTAACTGTTATGAAAACTTGTCTGACGCACCCACACTAGCGGAAGCGAGGATATAATTGTTTGAGATAAACTTGCGAGAAATAATATAAAGCAAAATAAAGTAATTGATAACACAACGATTTAACGTGGTTCGGCAAAACCCTGCCTACGTCCACCCCCAAGAGTCTCCTTTATTCTTATAATATAAAAGAACCCTTACAAGAAAAAGTACACTATGAGTTAACCCAAACCCAAGCCCCTTAGATTTTAGTATAAAATCTAAGTTTCTCGTAAACTCTTTTACACTCCTTACAAGAATAAACTCTTAATTATATCCTCACAAATGACACTCTCGTTGATATATGAATCAACTATGTTCTTCTAATTTGTGATACTAATTCTACTCTGCATGAACCTCTATTTATACATGCACATATACATGTGAAAACATGAAATGAAATGCAGCCTTCTTTGACTTGGAAACCTTGTACGTTCGTTTTATAAGAAGCAAAAAACCAATTTTGCCAAATCTATTTACTAATTAGTCTCCCATGCAAAAAAAAAACTTGTACATGTATGCCTACCTCCATGTGAAATTAAAGAGACGTACACAAGTTTCACTTTTCTTTTCAATTGACTTCAACAAAGTTAGGCAACTATAATTAAAAATAGAAAACCACTTGTTTAGCATGCAAATTCCAATTTGACAATGTGATGACCCGAAAATTTCTGACCAAATTTAAACTTAATCTTTGTATGATTAACATTTCCGACACAATAAGCAAAGTCTGTAAAACTGAATCTCAAAATTTTTGAAATACTTTTATATATTTAAATACCCTTCGGTTATTTTCGACGATTCGCGAACAATTATATGTAAATAGATACATATATACTATAACTTGAAAAGGTAATAATGTATTAATTATTTGATACCGTACATTAAACTTATTGGTTTAAATATTTATTTAAATATATATGATAAGTTGAAATATTTATTATTAAAATTTATTTATAAATAACTTCCAATGTGTATTTAAAAACTGATTTATGTATATTAAAAAGATATATACATATATATAATTTCAAGTTATTTAGTAAACGATAGTAACATTTTCAAATTGCTACAGTACCCAAAATGCTACAGTGTTTTTGAAAATCACTATTTGCTACAGTGAAAATTGACTAGTGAATTGCTACAGTGAAAATTGACTTTGCTACAGTGACTTTGCTACAGTGGTATAGTTTATGGATGATTTAAGACTATATTTTGACAAAGGTACGAGTCACGAAATGTAAAATGCAAGTTTTCTAAGCGTACGAAAATGCGTTCGAGAAACCGGAACCGGGACATAAGTCGAGTGACGACGTACGACATATCGGAACAAAAATTACAAGTCAACTATGCACGTGAATTTAATATAATATATAATTAATTATATAAATTATATATTTATATTTATATTATGTCGACAAAGATAAAAACAAACGAACCAGGCTGGTGACAGTTGGCCATGCGATCGCATGGCCATATGCCCATGAAACCATGTGATCGCATGGAAGGAGAAATCAGGCCACACTATAAAAGCTCGACCATTTCTACTTCTGATTTAATTTAATTTTACTCCGTATTATTTAAATTATTTAAATTATTATTATTATTATTATTATTATTATTATTATTAATAAGATTATTATTAATCTTATTATTTTTATTATTAGTGTTATTATTTTTGCGATACAAAAATAATAATGTACATAAAATATTACGACGGAGTGCTGTCCAAGTAATTTTCAAAACGAATTTCCGAGCGAGCTAGAGCTAAGGAAAATATGGGTTATTACCAAGGAAATTATGGGTAATGTTCGGGGGTATTTTTGTGAATCAAACCTCGTGTTTATCATCTCCGATGCGTCTACGTGCTTTCCTGCAATATTGTATATCAATATTAAACAGTGAGTTTCATATGATCCCTTTTTCTCAATATATTTTTGAGCTGAGAATACATGCACTTTATTTTAAACAATGGACACAAGTACATACTAAATTCTATACTGAGTTTGAACCGAAAATCCCTTAGCTTTGGTAACTAGTAACTGCCAGTTATAAGAACTGGTGGGCGCGAGTAGTAGTATATGGATCCATAGGGCTTGACATCCCCGTCTGTTCCAGGTATAGAAAGAAACTCTAGCCTGAACTATAAAACAGACGTATGCTATTTGAAGTTAGTACACGTTGGATTGCGTGTATTGTACATGTTGGTTGCATGTTAAACGAGGGGTACTTATTATAAACGTTAAGGCTTGGTTACCAGGGTGCTCAATTTTGTAGAACCGATTGATAAACGTTTCGGATGAAACAACTGAAATCTTGTGGTCCACCTTTTATGTAAAACCTATTGATAAACGTTTTGAATAAAACAACTGAGATCTTGTGATCAACCTTTACCTACAGATGATTTGAAATGTTAAAACATATTGATAAACGTTTTGAATGAAACAACTGAACTTTTGTAATCCACATTGATATACGGATTATGTGTAATATTAAAACTATGAACTCACCAACCTTTGTGTTGACACTTGTTAGCATGTTTATTCTCAGGTTTCTAGAAGTCTTCCGCTGTTTGCTTATACGTGATACAAGATATGTGCTTGGAGTCATACATGCTATATACAAGAAACTTGCATTCACCAAGCCATTACCATGTACCTTATTTTGACTGTATTGTCAACAGATGTATTATTGTAAACCATTTAAATGGTGATTGTCTATACGTAGGAATCATCAGATGTTAAAAACCTGGAATTTATATATTCATTTATGAAATACCTTCTCAAACGAATGCAATGTTACAAAACGTATCACATAGAGGTCAAAACCTCGCAATGGGACCAGATGTTGATGTATTCGTCCAGGTGGATTAGGATGGGTCATCACAGACAATTAAATGTTTGTCAATTATTTGGACTCCGTCCAACAATCTCCACCTTGACGAACATTTATCTTCTTCGTCATCGAAAATACTATCACCTAGTACTTTCATCATTAGCCTCCGTTATCACCGCTGCACACACCTTGAATCACCTCGGTCCTGAACCTGATTCAAATAAAACGGTCAATAATCATGTGCAGCTGACCCCGTCAACTTACATAGTTGACTCCGGAGAGGAGTCTCGAGTTACCTCTCCCTTAGTAGGATTTCCCTTCTCACCATCGTCTAACTCGATCAAACATGTCGTCACATGTTCCCGATCAATTTCCCGTGTACACACTTTTCAAACTTTCAAGAAACGAGTACGTCTTGTACTCACCACCAGATGATATAAACCCTCATACTTCTCTCCAATCATCGGGACCTTCACGCCACGTGTGACTTTCATAACTCCACCTACGGCCAAATAGCACATCTTTGGTGCGTACGCCACACCACTAAGAGTGTAAGCAGCTCCGTGAAACAATTTTATTTTCACCATGCCAACACCCTCAACATTACATGTTGAACCATCACCTAAAGTCAGCACTCCAGCCTTCTTTAATATTAGCTTATCAAAATAAGCTTTCTTAGAACACACATGCATCGTACAACCCGAATCTAAAATCCATTCATCTTGAGCAGAAGTAGAACTTTTGGAGATTGTGAGAACATCTCCCAAATTAACCGATTCATCAACTGCAACTGCAACTGACGAACCCCCATATTTATCTTCACTATTCTTCCAAAGTGGACAGTCCTTCTTGAAGTGACCCCACTCCTGACATTTGAAGTACTTGATACCCTTCATTCCTTCTCTTGATCTGGACCTACTTTTATCACCATATCTTTTTCCCCAAAACTTTCCCTTTCCATGACCAACCATAGCAAATTCATGCTCAAAACGGTCATCGGATCTTCGTCTCTTATCCTGAGATAAGAGTGCCGGTACTACCTCCTCCATCTTTACAGTAGCTTTTCCGTAAAGAACAGTAGTGTGACGACCCCGTCAAAACAATTAATGGATCCGTCAATTGGTCCCACAGCTTGATCGGACTTTAAATGAATTAAATAAACAGAGTTGCATTCTTTTATTTCAAATGTTTCCCAAAAAGGAAACAAACCAAAATATGTAGTTTCAAAACAACCAACCATAGTAATAAACCAAAAGTTGACACAAAACCTTGCCAACAAACCCACAAGTTTAAATTATCCAAAAATAGAATGCAAGCTTAAGTTTCATAAATTGTTTCATAAAATCTGCCCAAATGCATGCAAACTCTTCTAAACACAACGGAAGCATCACAAAACTCAAGTACCTGTGAAAACATGCAAGTAAACTGTCAACACAAAGGTTGAGTGAATTATAGGTTTAAACAATAAGTAAACTTTAGACCACAAGATTTAAAAATGTTAGAAAACATTTAAACATTATTCCATTATCAATGAACCACCTGGTAACCACTTAACCCTTTATTTACCCTTGCCAAACACAATAAAAATATACACTTGGACAGTGTATCTACAACAAATTACGAAGTACTAGACATTCCGATTATAAATTGCTAGCGCGACTAGCTCGAAATGGGGTTGTCAAACCCGATAGATCTATCCGTAGGATTCGCGTTCACCGGTAGAAACCAATGATTACAGTTACCAGACTAGGGAATATTTTTGTCCAACTCACAATGAATAATTAAATTTAACTGTTACTTGTGTCTAAACGTAAATAAAAATGCATATAATCACATCCCAAAAATATACTTTGAAAAGTATGTAAAAACGGGACTATAACTCACCTTAAAAGCAACTGAAGAAATCACACAAACAAGCGAACAGCAAATAGAGTAAAGTGATCAGGAACGATCACAACGCCGACCTATAAATAAAGCAGGTCGATATAAATAACTAACTTAGGTCAAGTCTTAGTATGATAGCTATTGTACATGTTGCAAGTAGACATAGAACAATACTCGGCAAGCATCGGTTTGACTGAAACAGCGTACGTTTCTATTTTTGGAAAGTTTCTATTTTAGGAAAGTTTCTATTTTTGGAAAGTTTTCAAATTTAGAAAGTTCTATTTCTAGAAAGTTTTTAAGTTAGGAAAGTTTCCTTATTTAGAAAGTCAACAAAAGTCAACTGAAAGTCAAAGTCAACCGAAAGTCAACTCAAAAGTCAACCTTGGTCAAACATAGTCAACATTAATTTGAAATGTGTAAATTATAATAATAACATAAGTTATAATGTTTATTAAGGTTAAAAGTGTATAATTAAGTCATAACATAAGTTTAATTAACTAAAATGAATTATTAAAGTTAATATAAGTTGAAGTGATATAATTAATATATCATAAGTATTTAATTAATTAATTAAATATTAATCATAATATAAGTATTATTAATTAATACTAAATTTTTAAATCATATCATAAGTATTATTAATTAATAATGAATTATTAATCATATCGTAAGTTTCTAATTATAATTATTAAATCATAAGTATTTAATAATTAAATCATAATTAAATAATAATTAAGTCTTATAATAATTAAATAATTATTTAATCTTTATTATAAGTCTTATAATAATATTCTTATAAAATAAATTTAATACTTATCATAAGTATTTTCCATTAATAATAAAAGTATTATTAATCATAAGTTAAATTAAAATGTTAATTAAATCAGAAATAATAATTAAATGATATAATAAATATTTATATCATAAGTCTTAAATAATAATAATTACCTCTTTTATCATAAGTAATTAATTAATAATGAAATTCATTATTTTTATCATAAGTTTTAGAATTAATCATAAGTTTTAATTCAAAAGTTCATCGGGTCGTATCTTGAGCCCCGGGTGTCGATTTCTGGCGAACCTTATATGTATCTCCGCCTATTCAAACCACCCGACACAATGGTGCATTCAAGATCACACCAAGAACAGTCCACAAGTCGTGGTAATCAGCCATGACACCACTTGGACCTTCAATTTTCTCAAAACCGTGTTTTAGTCAAAACGGGTGAACCGTGGCTCGGATTTAGGTGACCCGAACATGAAAGTTCGTCCCACCATCAGTCCTAATACACTAAAACACCCTAAAGACTCCAAGGAAGGTCACAAAGTCGGACCAAACCTGGTTCATGTCAATATCACAATTCAATTTTAACAAAATAGTAATTTGATCATAACTAGGGCTCCGGGAATCGAAACGACATGAATCCTGTGATGACCCGGGAATTTCCGACCAAATTTAAACTTAATCTTATATGATTTCGACACGATAAGCAAAGTCTATTAAACTGATTCTCATAAAGTTTGAACTGTTCTCATGAATTCATTTGACCTTTGACTATTCCCGACGATGCACGAACAATTGTGTGAAAATAAATATGTAAATATATTTATATAAATATAAATATAAGAATATATATATATATATATATATATATATATATATATATATATATATACATATATATATATATATATAATATTTTGAATAAATGGGATACACTTTAATTAATTAGAATTAAAAATGTAAAATAATAAATAGTATAATTAAGTACAATTAAAATGAATATATATATAGACATATACATGATATTATTATGAATTTATATGTATGTACGATTCAATTAATAATTATTATTATATTGTGATATATATAAAATATATGAATATTCAATATCTAATAAATGTATATTAGTATATATATATATATATATATATATATATATATATATATATATATATATATATATATATATATATATATATATATATATATATATATATATATAATATAATTATTAAATATTACATAGCTATTAAGATATAATGTCAACATATTAAACTTACTTGCAAATAAAAATATAATTGTTATATTATTATTACTCTTAATAATAATAGTAATATCAGTATTAATAATATTAATATATATATCATATAGATATGAAATTTAGTATGTAAAAATTGTTATATCATTTTATTATAATATTATCATTAATAATATTAACATTATTATAATTAGTATTATTATTATTAGTATCATTAATAATATTACTAATATTATTTTTATTATTATTATCATTACTATTAATTTTTTTAAACTTATTAAAATCATAATATTGTTAATATTAATATCACCATATTATTATTATTACTTTTATTATTATTATTGTTAATATTATTATCAAAAATTATTATAGTTGCATTAATAATAATATTAGTACATTTATGATTAATAAATATCTGTATTTTTTTATTAGTAATCAGATGAAAACAAACTTATTAATTTCACAAAGTCTTTGAATTGTACAAGGCAGTTACCTATCTCTATCTATTTTTGTTTTTTGTTTTCTTCTTCTCCTGCTACCAATTGATACCTATGTCGACTAAATCTCTACTACAAAACAACCTGTGATTGAAATCATGTTTTTACTTAAATTATTTATCACAAAATATATAGCAATCACTGCATAAGAGAATTTAAAAACAGAAAATTTAACAAACTAGAAAAAAAAGCCTCTGTTCTTCATCTTTTCGACCATTTTTCGATTTCGAACGAATTTTCAAAATGTTTTAATGCAATCTTGTTAGGAATCGTCTATCTAAACTATCTGTAAGTTTTCAATCCTCAATTCTTTCTATTGATTTCTAATTTGAGAGTCCAAGTTTTGGGTTTTAAAAGTCAACTAAGTGTTCTTGAATCAAATTCGAGTTTGTTTTGATATCTCCAGTTAATTTGATGATCCATAAAGATTATAGGAATGATTTGCAACACAATTCATGTTGTAATAATAACCTATAACACTCTTAATCTAAAAATCAATTTTTGAGTTCTTGAGTTCTTCACATTAATATACACTAACGTAAATTCGAAACAAATTTCAAAAACTAAAAATGCAGAGTTGTTAGGAATCATTTACTTAAACTTCCTGCAAAATCTCAAGTTCCAATTCTTAATAACGAATTCGAATTTGCGAGTCAAAGTTAAATTGTCAAAAGTCAACTGTTTTGTTCTTGGAGAAATTAGAGCTTGTTTTGATGTTTTAAGTTCAATTGACGATTTCAATAGTTTTTAGGAATGATTTGAAACATGTTTCATGTTGTAAAGATTATCCAAAACGAACTCAAAATTGAAAACAATTTTTTTTTTCTAGCTACGAGCAAGCAGTAGGATTTTTTTTTTGTTTTTTTTTTCTCATTTTTTTTATATCATGAACACATTTTTATTTTTTGTTTCATGTTTGTTTAGAAGTTCTAAAACCATTTTGATGATTGACTATTAAGAATGAAGTTGTTTGATTGTTTAGATTTTGGTGAAGAAGATGAAGTGGGTTGAAACATGTAATAGATAAGTATTTGGATTTGTATTATAAATCAGAAAAACTGAAATGGAGGAATGGTTAAGGGTGTTGATGAGTGAGCGAGAGGTCTCGGGTTCGAGCCTGGCTTGGTGCAATCTTTTTAAAACTGACTCCTAAGGTAGTTTTATACTTTTAAAAATTATTATTATTATTAATATTATTATTATTATCCTTAGTCAGGTATTTCTACAATTATTAATTTTGTAAAACAAAAGATATATATGTAAATATATTATTACATAAAATATACTAATATTATATAAAATTATGTTTCAACTAATATTATTGATGTAACATTAATTAAATATCAAATAAGTATCATAATATATTATAAGAATAATTAATACATAACAAATATATAAACTTAATTGATTTATACTATAATGTGTTAATACTTGATATAGGTTCGTGAATCCGAGGCCAACCATGCATTGTTCAATGTTGTCATATGTATTTTTACTACAAAATACAGTATTGTGAGTTTCATTTGCTCCCTTTTTAAATGCTTTTGCAATATATATTTTTGAGACTGAGAATACATGCGTTGTTTTTATAATTGTTTTACGGAATAGACACAAGTAATCGAAACTACATTATATGGTTGATTGATCGAAATCGAATATGCCCCTTTTTATTAAGTCTGGTAATCTAAGAATTAGGGAACAGACACCCTAATTGACGCGAACTCTAAAGATAGATCTATCGGGCCCAACAAGCCCCATCCAAAGTACCGGATGCTTTAGTACTTCGAAATTTATATCATGTCCGAAGGAGGATCCCGGAATGATGGGGATATTCTTATATGCATATTGTGAATGTCGGTTACCAGGTGTTCAATCCATATGAATGATATTTTGTCTCTATGTATGGGACGGTTGTTTATGAGAATGGAATTATGAAATCTTGTGGTCTATTAAAATTATGAAATTATTATTTATGTTAAACTAATGAACTCACCAACCTTTTGGTTGACACTTTAAGGCATGTTTATTCTCAGGTATGAAAGAAGTCTTCCGCTGTGCAATTGCTCATTTTAAAGATATTACGTGGAGTCATTTATGACATATTTCAAAATACGTTGCATTCGAGTCGTTGAGTTCATCAAGATTATTATTAAGTCAATTATAGTTAGTTATATTATAAAATGGTATGCATGCTGTCAACCTTCGATGTAATGAAAGATTGTCTTTTCAAAAACGAATACAATGTTTGTAAAATGTATCATATAGAGGTCAAGTACCTCGCGATGTAATCAACTGTTGTGAATCGTTTATAATCGATATGGACTTCGTCCGGATGGATTAGGACGGGTCTTCACAGTTGGTATCAGAGCAGATGTCTTAGCGAACCAGGTCTGCATTAGTGTGTCTAACTGATAGTCGTTAGGATGCATTAGTGAGTCTGGACATCGACCGTGTCTGCATGTCAAAAGTTTTGCTTATCATTTTTGTCAGAAATCATATATTTATCATCCTTAGAAAATTACCTGCTTATCATTCTAAGTCTAGACACATCTTACTGCAATGATTGCATGAATAGTGTATAGACAAAATTCGTATCTTAGCGTTTCTGCTAATTTTGTCTGACAACTTCGGTAGATTCCTCCGTAACATATGGGATTTTAGTATTGTATATGCATATGTGAATTATGTATTGCAGGGTACTAATCTACATCCTATAATCTGTTTCTTATCGAAAATACTTCATCTAATCGTACGAGATGAATCCCTCAACCAGTTCGAGTCCCTCAGACTTCGATAGCTAATCCGATAGTTATTCCGACAGCTATTCCGACATGGATGTTCACCTAAGCTCCGGAGGCAACGTCACCAGAATGAATCAACCAATAAATCATCTCCAATTCATCTGATGGGTTCGTAGTCGACTTAACCGATGGAGACGAGAGGAAGGCGATCCTTTCCACCCACCAACCGAATTTACCTCTTGGCAATGAACCTGAAGCACTTACCGGCGAACCAGTCTGAAACACCATTTTCACCCCCATTTCCCGAATATCTCACCACGATTGTATTCTATCTAAAATTCTAAACCTTATTCATCCGCTCGTACCGACCGACAATCATCCCGGAATAATAGAAGAAGTCAACGAACTTCGTGCTCGAGTAATCAATCTGGAGAATATGGTGCAAAAATTACCAGCTTCAACAACATCACCTGCACCAATAGTACCATCAATAACAACACCAGTGCCATCAACAACCCATGCCTCGACATCTCATTCTGTACCTCGAATATAATTATTGTTCTACGAATCGTTCTACATCATTTATCTTCGTTCGACATGGCGATTATGTAATCTATAATGTTTTAGAGATTATATATTCTTGTTCTAACGATAAATCAAATGAGTTTAATATCATATTGACTCATTAAATCCATGATTACATTTGAAGAAAATATATATGTATATATGTTTTCATAAAGATTGTAATTAAAAATTCTTTTGTACAAACTGTTAATGGTGAAAATATTTTAACGGGTAGGTAATACCCGAGGAATATTTAAATTTCACATTAATAAGTTACACTGTATATTATTCGAATCTGATTCCACATTTATTCACTATCCTACTTACATCCACCGGTATCTGTATCCGTTCACCGCAGAGTAACCATTTTCATTAAATTTAAATTTGGATTTTGACCTATCAGAATCCAACAAGTGGCATAATGAAGAAAACATTTGATAAAATAAAATTTGTTAGAAACAGACTAATTAACTATGAGAAATTTTGTTAAGAATCCACGCTAACAAAATCCGAGCTAACTGTTCCTAGCTAACTGTTAATTCCGTATTACATTTTATTTTATCGCAATTTATTTATCGCAATTTAATTATCGCAATTTATTTATCGGAGTTTATTTATCGCAATTTATATTCTCGCAATTTTATTTATCGTCATTTAAATTCTGTTATTTATTTTATGCACTTTAAATATCGGGACACGTATACAACGTTTTGATATATATATCGACCCATCTATATATATTATTTGGAATAACCATAGACACTCTATATGCAGTAATGCAGGAGTTAGCTATACAGGGTTGAGGTTGATTCTATAATAATATATATACTTTGAGTTGTGATCGAGTCTGAGACGTATACGGGTCACGATACATATTAATTAATTCGAATATTATATATTAAACTATATATGAATTATTGGATTGTTACTATGGACTATCAACTATGGACTACCAACACTGGATAATTAAAATGAATTAAAATATTGATTATAACATATGAAACTAAACAATTCTTCAAGTTTGCCACTTGATTTCATTTTAAACCCCATTCGTATCATCACGATTACAATCTGCGTTCAAACCTTTCATGATTCTTGAAAACACCTCAATCGATAGGATGAATCAACCGCACTTCATCTAGGAAAGGAAAGATTTATGCATATAGTTATGCACCTGAGAAACTCTCGACAACTGAGTAAAAGTTTAACACGTAGCCGCATCAGATCCTTTGGCATTTATTAGCAAAAATAACTTTGCGATACCTTTTCAGATTAGCCAATTTTGTCACAGCTCCAACAAGACAACTTCAACTTCCATTCGAATTAGCCTTATTATAACCTCGATATATAAGTTTTCCTGTCGTCATCGTTACCGGAGAACCGTTTATATTTCACCACATTAGCAGTAAAATTACCAGCAACTTCAATGAATTTGGACTTTTCGAAAAATCACTATATTCATTGAAACCCCATCTTGTATTCATCTATACCCTGTAACAATAATTGCCATACCAATTACCGGGAATCAGCAATCAGTATTTCGAATCTCGTAGCATTTCTACATCAATAGTTATATGTATACATATAACAATTATCTCCCAGAATTACGATCTTCAATTCTAAAATTTTGAAAAGGCACCCAGTTTACGAATCGATACTCTGAATGTTGAAAAAGCTGAATGAAGTAGCAGAAACTGTAGACAACCATAAACGACCTTAGTCGTCGGAAGTTTGATGATAAAGAATAATATGTTGGAAAAACTCAGAAACGTTGAAACTGGAAAACGGATAGAGTTAACCATGAAGGAGACCAAGAACAAATACAAGGACCATACCCTATATTCAAAGAATCTAAATAATTCTGGATCCGTTGAAATCTTTAGAGAATATCTTGCTCCGAAGTCATGTTAAAATCTTGCGGAAAATCTTTCTCCATCAACCATCAAACTTAGAAATTCCAAAATATCATCATCAATATCTTCGATATTTCTGAGGATATTTTCATAAATATTCTCGTCCGAAATTATATACCTCTTCGTGCTTCCTGTGTATCATTATATTGGAAAACTCTCAATAGAAAATTTAGTACCGAAAAACGGATTATGCGAAACTATGAAGGAAGCCGTGGACAAATCATAAAGAATAAGTTTGACTTCAAAGAATCCAAATGATTCAATGCCTGCTGAAATCTTTAGCAAATACCTTGCTTCTGACTCCAAACTCTTGCGGACAAATTTTCTTCACCATCCTTCGATGTTAGAAATTCCAAGATATCATTGTATCTTTCATTATAAATATCCTCCATACTTCTGAAGATATTTCATAACTATTCTTATCTGAAATTATTAAACTCATTGTGCCATCAGTGTTACATCATATAGAAACTGTTAGTTTCTATATTCTGTAAACTTTCGAGCTTAAAATATGAATGTTATTGAAGTAATGTTGGGAACTGATGCATAAGTTAGTATAATATAATG
Organism: Rutidosis leptorrhynchoides; assembly: GCF_046630445.1. Classification (NCBI taxonomy): domain Eukaryota; kingdom Viridiplantae; phylum Streptophyta; class Magnoliopsida; order Asterales; family Asteraceae; genus Rutidosis; species Rutidosis leptorrhynchoides. The sequence continues at coordinate 145,688,355 of NC_092334.1, read as the reverse complement.
ACACTTGATCAACGTGATTATATTACAGTAAGTCATGCTGAGTTTCTAAATGGGACATGATGATTCACAGATTATAACGTCATCATGTGCCATGTTACACGACTCTTAAATTTTATCTGATATATAAACATATCAAGAACATATTTTCTTGATAGTTCTATCTTTCCCGGATATTCTGGTAATTTGACGAATCAAGATCGTGCTATTACCATTTCTTTCTTAGAACATTAACTATGTCCATTTCGAAATTCATATCTATGAATTCTGGACCGTTGCTCGCTTTACTAGAGGTCGAGAGGATAATAAAAAGGCAAAGAGGTCCAAAATATAAGAGAGAATATAAAATCCAATGACAATACCGAAATTACAAACCGTGGATATCAGTACGTATGGCAATATAAAGACACGGGAGGATTATAAATACAATAATCCCTAGAGCATAATAGAAATAAACTGATTCTTTAGGTGGGAGTTGGAAAAGAAGAACGATCATTACGATAGTTAGAATAAGAACAAGGATCAGAACAGGGTTAAGCATTTTCATAAATCTTTTGAATTTGGGAATTGAGTATAGAAGTGGTGAAAACTAATGGAACGGAAAAGGTAAATTTATAATGGAAAAATCAGACGTAGTAATCGAGGTAGATCATCGTATTTAATTATAGAGATCTTGATTTTATTACTCGCCGAAGAATCAAATCTTTTAGATTTCGAAAATTTTCTTTAAATCCCTTGAATTCCGGAATTCAACCAAGACAACGTCAAAAGATTAGACACACCTTATTTTCTAAATTCAACCGTGACTACGTCAAAAGTTAAATCTATATCTCAATCTTTTGTGATAGTTTCACGCGTACGCTTCGGATAATCGAATTGTTTTATCTATATTAGCCATTGATGATAAAACTCTATTTATCAACTCATATTCGTCATGAAAACATTTTTATTGTTAGCCATGGTCACCTCACTTAAATTTCGGGACGAAATTTCTTTAACGGGTAGGTACTGTGATGACCCGGGAATTTCCGACCAAATTTAAACTTAATCTTATATGATTTCGACACGATAAGCAAAGTCTATTAAACTGAGTCTCATAAAGTTTGAACTGTTCTCATGAATTCATTTGACCTTTGACTATTCCCGACGATGCACGAACAATTGTGTGAAAATAAATATGTAAATATATTTATATAAATATAAATATAAGAATATATATATATATATATATATATATATATATATATATATATATATATATATATATATATATATATATATATATATATAATATTTTGAATAAATGGGATACACTTTAATTAATTAGAATTAAAAATGTAAAATAATAAATAGTATAATTAAGTACAATTAAAATGAATATATATATATAGACATATACATGATATTATTATGAATTTATATGTATATGTACGATTCAATTAATAATTATTATTATATTATAATATATATAAAATATATGAATATTCAATATCTAATAAATGTATATTAGTATATATATATATAATATAATTATTAAATATTACATAGCTATTAAGATATAATGTCAACATATTAAACTTACTTGCAAATAAAAATATAATTGTTATATTATTATTACTCTTAATAATAATAGTAATATCAGTATTAATAATATTAATATATATATCATATAGATATGAAATTTAGTATGTAAAAATTGTTATATCATTTTATTATAATATTATCATTAATAATATTAACATTATTATAATTAGTATTATTATTATTAGTATCATTAATAATATTACTAATATTATTTTTATTATTATTATCATTACTATTAATTTTTTTAAACTTATTAAAATCATCATATTGTTAATATTAATATCACCATATTATTATTATTACTTTTATTATTATTATTGTTAATATTATTATCAAAAATTATTATAGTTGCATTAATAATAATATTAGTATATTTATGATTAATAAATATCTGTATTTTTTTATTAGTAATCAGATGAAAACAAACTTATTAATTTCACAAAGTCTTTGAATTGTACAAGGCAGTTACCTATCTCTATCTATTTTTGTTTTTTTTTTCTTCTTCTCCTGCTACCAATTGATACCTATGTCGACTAAATCTCTACTACAAAACAACCTGTGATTGAAATCATGTTTCTACTTAAATTATTTATCACAAAATATATAGCAATCACTGCATAAGAGAATTTAAAAACAGAAAATTTAACAAACTAGAAAAAAGCCTCTGTTCTTCATCTTTTCGACCATTTTTCGATTTCGAACGAATTTTCAAAATGTGTTAATGCAATCTTGTTAGGAATCGTCTATCTGTAAGTTTTCAATCCTCAATTCTTTCTATTGATTTCTAATTTGAGAGTCAAAGTTTTGGGTTTTAAAAGTCAACTAAGTGTTCTTGAATCAAATTCGAGTTTGTTTTGATATCTCCAGTTAATTTGATGATCCATAAAGATTATAGGAATGATTTGCAACACAATTCATGTTGTAATCATAACCTATAACACTCTTAATCTAAAAATCAATTTTTAAGTTCTTGAGTTCTTCACAGTAATATACACTAACGTAAATTCGAAACAAATTTCAAAAACTAAAAATGCAGAGTTGTTAGGAATCATTTACTTAAACTTCCTGCAAAATCTCAAGTTCCAATTCTAAATAACGAATTCGAATTTGCGAGTCAAAGTTAAATTGTCAAAAGTCAACTGTTTTGTTCTTGGAGAAATTAGAGCTTGTTTTGATGTTTTAAGTTCAATTGACGATTTCAATAGTTTTTAGGAATGATTTGAAACATGTTTCATGTTGTAAAGATTGTCCAAAACGAACTCAAAATTGAAAACAAAATTTTTTTTTTCTAGCTACGAGCAAGTAGTAGGATTTTTTTTTTGTTTTTTTTCTCATTTTTTGTTATATCATGAACACATTTTTATTTTTTGTTTCATGTTTGTTTAGAAGTCCTAAAACCATTTTGATGATTGACTATTAAGAATGAAGTTGTTTGATTGTTTAGATTTTGGTGAAGAAGATGAAGTGGGTTGAAACATGTAATAGATAAGTATTTGGGTTTGTATTATAAATCAGAAAAACTAAAATGGAGGAATGGTTAAGGGTGTTGATGAGTGAGCGAGAGGTCTCGGGTTCGAGCCCGGCTTGGTGCAATCTTTTTAAAACTGACTCCTAAGGTAGTTTTATACTTTTAAAAATTATTATTATTATTAATATTATTATTATTATCCTTAGTCAGGTATTTCTACAATTATTAATTTTGCAAAACAAAAGATATATATGTAAATATATTATTACATAAAATATACTAATATTATATAAAATTATGTTTCAACTAATATTATTGATGTAACATTAATTAAATATCAAATAAGTATCATAATATATTATAAGAATAATTATTACATAACAAATATATAAACTTAATTGATTTATACTATAATGTGTTAATACTTGATATAGGTTCGTGAATCCGAGGCCAACCATGCATTGTTCAATGTCGTCATATGTATTTTTACTACAAAATACAGTATTGTGAGTTTCATTTGCTCCCTTTTTAAATGCTTTTGCAATATATATTTTTGGGACTGAGAATACATGCGTTGTTTTTATAATTGTTTTACGGAATAGACACAAGTAATCGAAACTACATTATATGGTTGAATGATCGAAATCGAATATGCCCCTTTTTATTAAGTCTGGTAATCTAAGATTTAGGGAACAGACACCCTAATTGATGCGAACTCTAAAGATAGATCTATCGGGCCCAACAAGCCCCATCCAAAGTACCGGATGCTTTAGTACTTCGAAATTTATATCATGTCTGAAGGAGGATCCCGGAATGATGGGGATATTCTTATATGCATATTGTGAATGTCGGTTACCAGGTGTTCAATCCATATGAATGATATTTTGCCTCTATGTATGGGACGGTTGTTTATGAGAAATGGAAATATGAAATCTTGTGGTCTATTAAAATTATGAAATTATTATTTATGTTAAACTAATGAACTCACCAACCTTTTGGTTGACACTTTAAGGCATGTTTATTCTCAGGTATGAAAGAAGTCTTCCGCTGTGCAATTGCTCATTTTAAAGATATTACTTAGAGTCATTTATGACATATTTCAAAAGACGTTGCATTCGAGTCGTTGAGTTCATCAAGATTATTATTAAGTCAATTATAGTTAGTTATATTATAAAATGGTATGCATGCTGTCAACCTTCGATGTAATGAAAGATTGTCTTTTCAAAAACGAATGCAATGTTTGTAAAATGTATCATATAGAGGTCAAGTACCTCGCGATGTAATCAACTGTTGTGAATCGTTTATAATCGATATGGACTTCGTCCGGATGGATTAGGACGGGTCTTCACAAATCCGGAGTCTAAAATTAATGTCTTGATGAGAGGAACTCATCTAGATAGTTTATTTTAACTTTTATATCAGTCACAAACCTAGAATACACGAAATAGCTGCTGTCCAGAATTTTATAAACCGAAAACATGCAATTATGAGTACATCTATGCATACAAACACCGTTACAATAATCCACAAACATCATACTACTAAATAAACATCAAAATACAGAAAATTATTGAAAAATTGAAAGTTCTAGGGTTAGGGTTTATACCCTAATCGAGAAACAAACTATGTAATTGCGTAGAGAATGAAGAGAGGAACGCGTTTATACTAATCAATCCTTGATCCAAGCTTGAAAAATGATGAAGATGGTGATGTAGGTGATGGTTGGCGACGGCTAGGCAAGGAGGAGGAAGAGAGAAAAGTTGCAAATTAGGTTTTGGTGAAATAAAAGTGAAATACAAAAAAATGAGAAGCAAGGGAGCCTAACACCCCCTCCCCTTGGGGTGTTTGGCCGAGTTTGGTGTGGGGTGGGCCCCATGGTGGGTCAAACTTGTTAAATGTTTAAAGTCTTATGGCCCGAAATCCCGAACAAATCCCGAAACGTGAAAACGCACTTACGCGATTAAAAATTCGGAAAGATAACAAACGCGTGACGAAAAATAAATATAAATACACTATATAATAATATGATCTTAAAATATCATATTTAAAATATTTAGGATTTAAATGTCCCAAAAACTCGACCGTTGGTTTGAAAACCAAAAAGATTCGCCGGATGGAAATCCGCGAGACGTAGAAACGTATAAATTAAAATATGAATACAAATATTCACATAACACATAATAATTAATATATACATATTATTACAAATAATAATAATATAGGTCATTGAAATGACGTGGCACACTAACAGTTAACGGTCGTTAAATAATTAACTGAAAAAGATAACGGAAAAAGTAGGGTCGTGACAGTACCTTCCCGTTACGGAAATTTCGTCCCGAAATTTAAGCAGGCGCAGGGGTTGACTTGCCATTTGAGAACAAATGCGGGTATTTCTGCTTCATCTGGTCTTCACGCTCCCAAGTGAACTCGGGACCGCGTCTAGCATTCCATCTGACCCGAACAATAGGAATTCTGCTCTGTTTAAGAGTCTTAACCTCTCGGTCCTTGATTTCAACAGGCTCCTCAATAAAATGCAATTGCTTATCAACTTGTAGTTCCTCCAAAGGAATAGTCTGATCAAATTCAGCCAAGCACTTCTTTAAATTTGAAATATGGAAAACATCGTGAACATCACTGAGTTCTTGTGGCAATTTCAAACGATAAGTGTAACATCCTCAATAGGGCCTAGACGTAAGATTACTAAATTGCCCTTAAGTTAGTGTAGTGTTATTATATACTTTTATTTTTATTTAATATTTATTATTAAATAATGATGTGGTTAGGACCAGTTCGTGACAAGGGTCACAGAACAGGTTTGTTTATTTAATTTGGACTTCGTTTGGGTCGCCAAATGATGTACGAAAGATATTAGATAACTGATAAATACCCGTGTGCCACACAGTGTGGGAATTAAACCCATTAAGTGACTAGTGTGCTGTCTCTCTCTTCTCATTTCCAGATCCTTCCCAAAATAACCCGTACTTCACCTTCTCCACCTATCAAACCCTAATTCCAAATTCTTGTACTAGAGCTCAAATCGTTCATAGCTTTGTGTTCTCTACGATTTACTGATTCTTTTAAGGTAAGGTTTGTATCATTTCTTGATCTAATCTTTGAGAAATTGAAGCTTTTGTGTTAGTTTTTATTAAAAGTATAAATTGGGTCAAAATGGGTTGATTTGGTGTTGTAAGTGTCAAAATCTTGTGGGTTTGTGTTTCTAAATGATTAGTGTATCAGATTTGGTAAGTTTTGAGGTTAAAAACGAGCTCTAGATCGAGAATTGGATGAATTTGGTTGAAACCCGTCACTTTGGTAGCTGCTACTGCAGATGAACTACCCTCGGCCGATGGTCTCTGACCATCGACCGATGGAGTGAGACGATCGGTTGAAGGACTAGACGATCGACCGATGGTGGAAGTCCTTCGACGAACGGTTGAAAATTTAACGATCGACCGATGGTGTAGTCCACCGGCCGATGGAGTAGTGACGATCGGCCGATAGTCTCTGACGATCGACCGATGGTCTTAGACAGTGAAATTTTTACTAAGTGTTGATTTCTAGCCGTTATGCTGCCCGTTTGTATTTTGAGATTTTGCCGCTAAAATTTCAAAAGTGCATAAGTATGAGGATTGGGTCAAAACGGTGCGGCTTTAATACTTGCGTGGTAACTGTTGTTATAAGAAAACTCAGCTAGCGGCAAATATTTATCCCACCCATTTCCAAAATCAATGACGCACGCTCGCAACATGTCTTCTAATATCTGAATGGTCCTTTCACTTTGACCATCTGTTTGAGGATGATAAGCGGTGCTCATATCCAACCTAGTACCCAAGGCTTCCTGTAAAGATCACCAAAACCTCGACACAAAACGACTGTCTCGGTCGGAAATAATGGACACGGGAACACCATGCCTAGAAACAATCTCTTTCAAATACAAACGGGTGAGTTTCTCCATCGAGTCGGTTTCCCTAATCGGTAAAAAGTGAGCCGACTTAGTGAGTCAATCTACAATCACCCAAATCGCATCATAGCCACCTGAAACTCTTGGTAACTTAGTAATAAAATCCATAGTGATACCTTCCCACTTCCACTCGGGAATTTCTGGTTGCACCAAAAGTCCAGACGGTTTTTGATGTTCAGCTTTGACCTTAGCACAGGTCAAACACTTAGTCACATACTTAGCTACATCACCTTTCAAATTATGCCACCAATACAGCTCCTTAAGGTCCTGATACATCTTTCCTGAACCAGGATGAATAGAGTATCTAGACTTATGAGCCTCATCCAAAACAAGTTGTCGAAGACCTCCAAATTTCGGAACCCATAGACGTCCCGCAAAATACCTAGTACCATCAGCTCGTACTTCAAACTTCTTAGCTACCTTTTCTACATTCTCCTTCACGAAATTCTCCTCCTTTAAGGCTTCTTGTTGTGCCTCAAGAATCTGCCTAACGAGATTTGATCTAACTGTCATATTCAAGGCCCTAACCCTGCGAGGTTCAGTCCTTTCTTTATGACTCAATGCATCAGCCACAACATTGGCCTTACCCGGGTGATACAAAAGGTCACAATTATAATCATTCAACGTCTCAATCCATCTTCGTTGTCTCATGTTCAACTGTTTCTGATCGAGGATATGTTGAAGACTCATGTGATCGGTGTACACAGTACTCTTAACACCATAAAGATAGTGTCTCCAAATTTTAAGCGCAAAAACAACAGCCCCCAACTCTAAATCATGAGTTGTATAGTTCTGTTCGTGAATCTTCAACTGTCGTGACGCATACGCAATAACCTTCTTTCGTTGCATCAAAACGCAACCATAGCCTTGTCGCGATGCATCACAATAAACAACAAAATCGTCATTACCCTCCGGTAGTGACAAAATCGGAGCGGTAGTCAACTTCTTCTTCAAAATCTGAAAAGCATTCTCTTGTTCATCCTTCCACTCATACTTCTTCCCCTTATGCGTTAAAGCAGTCAGAGGTTTCGCAATACGAGAGAAATCCTGGATGAACCTTCGATAGTAACCTGCCAACCCTAAGAACTGACGAATCTGAGTAGGAGTTTTCGGGGTTTCCCACTTTTCAATCGCCTCAATTTTAGCAGGATCAACTTGTATTCCCTGTTTATTAACAATATGACCAAGGAACTGAACTTCTCTTAACCAAAAAGCACACTTAGAGAACTTAGCGTGCAACTCTTCTTTCTTTAACAAATCAAGCACTAACCTCAAGTGTTCTTCGTGCTCTTCATCACTCTTAGAATAGATAAGGATGTCGTCGATGAAAACAATAACGAACTTGTCCAGATAGGGTCTACACACACGGTTCATGAGGTCCATGAACACAGCAGGTGCATTTGTCAATCCGAACGGCATAACAAGAAATTCAAAGTGACCGTAACGGGTGCGAAAAGCAGTTTTTGAAACATCAGATTCTTTAACACGCAACTGATGATAGCCAGAACGAAGATCAATTTTTGAATAAACAGAAGAACCCTGAAGCTGATCGAACAGATCATCAATTCTCGGAAGAGGATAACAATTTTTAATAGTGAGCTTATTCAGTTCAAGATAATCAATGCATAAACGAAAAGAACCATCCTTCTTCTTAACAAACAGAACGGGAGCTCCCCAAGGGGACGAACTAGGATGAATAAAATCTTTGTCTAACAACTCACGGAGTTGACTCGACAATTCTTGAAGTTCAGAAGGCGCAAGACGATAAGGAGCACGTGCTACAGGAGCAGCGCCGGGAACAAGATCAATTTGAAATTCTACCGCGCGTTGCGGAGGAAGGCCAGGTAAGTCATCGGGAAACACCTCGGGAAAATCCCTAACAATGTGAACGTCATTAACGTTCTTCACTTCCTTACTAGGATCAACAACATGAGCAAGAATAGCATGACAACCTTTGCGAAGATGTTTACGAACTTTCATACAGCTAATAAGATTTAACTGTGTGCATTTCTTATCTCCAAAGACCATCAGTGGCTCTCCAATCACATCAGTAATACGAATAGCCTTATCATAACACACGATCTCAGCACGGTTCGCAGATAACCAATCCATACCAATAACAATATCAAAACTACCAAGTTCAATCGGTATCAAGTCTATCTCAAAATCCCTACCACCCAGATTAATGTTACATTTACGATGTACAGTCTTAGCAGTAAGTTCTTTACCATTAGCTACTTCAACAACATAAGTATTGTCTAAGGGAGTTAACGGCATTTTGATCCTCGGACTTAATTTACTCGACACGAAACTTAAATCAGCCCCTAAATCAAATAGTACATAAACTGATAAATCGTTGACTGAGAACGTACCAGTAACAAGCTTAGGATCTTCCTCCGCATCCTTAGCATTAATGTTGAACGCTCGGCCGCGTGCAGTTTCAGCAGTCTTCTTGTTGGGACAAGCATCTCGGAAATGCCCCGGCTTCCCACACTCATAACAAACCCTTTGATTACCTCCATTATTCGATTTCCCATTACCATTACCGTTACCACCTCTATTACCAACATTATTATTATTACCACCAGCCGTGGGAGTAGCAGAACCCAGCAAAAGCACTGTACAATCTTTAGCAATGTGCCCTTGCTTGGAGCACCTCTTACAAGTAACTGTGCAGTAACCATCATGAGCTTTATAGCAACGAGGACACACACGCTGATTTCTGTTGTTAGCACCTGAGGTATCCTGTTTCTTCTGCTGATTTTGGTTTTGATTGCGGTTGTTATCCCACTTTCGTTCCCCATTATCAGCCTTCTTGACAACCTCCTCACTAGTTTCAGCAACTGTAGTCTTGCTTCTTCTCAACACCTTGTCATTAAGTTTGTGGGCCATATACATAGCCGCCTCAATAGTCTGGGGTTCACTAGACTCAACCCCGTGTTCAATTTTCTCGGACAAACCATCAATGTAAGCCTCAATTTTGCGGTCCCCATCCGCATAAACCCTAGGACACAGCAAAGTTAACTCGAAAAACCTTCGTTCATAGGCATCTAACTCAGTACCATGCATTTTCAAATTCTTGAGCTCAACCTCTAGCTTCTTAAGCTCACCCCGAGGTTTATAGCGGGTGATCAATCTTTCCTTAAAATCATTCCAGGCCAAACCATAAGCTACATCGCTTCCCAAACTACTAACCAGATTGTTCCACCATGTCAAGGCACTATCCTTGAGAGTGCAACTAGCAAAACTAACTTTGTCCTCTTCACGGACCCGACTGACCCTGAAAATAGATTCGATCTTCTCGAACCAACGAGTAAGCCCTATTGGTCCTTCCGTACCACTGAATTCTTGGGGTCGACCAGCCATAAAAGTCTTGTGGGAGCATCCCACCTGGTTGTTGTTCGCATTGGCGTTAACATTAGCATTTGCTGCCATAGCAGCAGCAATTCCTTCATTGATCAGACGTTGCATACGCACTTCAGCGGACTCTCTTGGAGGCATGATCTTCAAAATAGAATAACACATCCGTTAGTACCAAGAATAATACTAGTGCCATAAAGGAATAGATCAAAACACGAAAAGATTAACCATCATAAATAATAGTTAACATACACTATGAGTAATAACATGACAGTTATGATTGTTATAGAAATAACCATCACATGCATACATATTTTATGATAACATCATACAACATACATAGCACCTAACATACATGAACATATATTACGCATAAAATAACATGCCAAGAGCTACAATATCAGAAATAAAACATGATAATGATAATAGATGTCATAAAAATAACCATCCATACATAATGAAAAATATCCCATAACAAAATCTTAATAAAATCCTCGGCAAAACGCCGTACATAACCCAAAATGTATGTATAAAAAGGACATTAAGTCTGATGAAATAGATAATCAATATGAATAATCACATCACATTCGCTTAGAGCGGATGTGATAAGCTGGTCCAGCATGAGTCTCAGCAGGATCCTCATACTTACGCAACTTCCCTTTCACAACATCTAACTCTTCCTTCAACACACGAACAGTGCTCTCGAGAGCCTCGAACTTAGCATTAACTTCTCGATCACGCTTACGGTTCGTAACCTCAACCCTATGCTTGAAAGTGATAAAGTTACCCATATCGGCACGGATCTCGTCCATAACTTCATTATGTGGCAAAGTGCGCAAACAATCACTAAGGGCGTTAATACGTGTCACCTCATTATAAGCCCGGTTCATATGAGTAATGGTAGAAAACTAGCAATGAACAGGATCATCTCTGGTTGATTAGCACGATGTCTAGCAGGATACGGTAGAGCAGGAGCTGAAATGTCCCGTTCTTATTGATTAAAAACGTTCCATATTAATTGATTTCGTTGCGAGGTTTTGACCTCTATATGAGACGTTTTTCAAAGACTGCATTCATTTTAAAACAAACCATAACCTTTATTTCATAAATAAAGGTTTAAAAAGCTTTACGTAGATTATCAAATAATGATAATCTAAAATATCCTGTTTACACACGACCATTACATAATGGTTTACGATACAAATATGTTACATCGAAATCAGTTTCTTGAATGCAGTTTTTACACAATATCATACAAACATGGACTCCAAATCTTGTCCTTATTTTAGTATGTAACAGCGAAAGCTCTTAGTATTCACCTGAGAATAAACATGCTTTAAATGTCAACAAAAATGTTAGTGAGTTATAGGTTTAAACTATATATATCAAATCGTAACAATAGACCACAAGATTTCATATTTCAATACACATCCCATACATAGAGATAAAAATCATTCATATGGTGAACACCTGGAAACCGACATTAACAAGATGCATATATAAGAATATCCCCATCATTCCGGGACACCCTTCGGATATGATATAAATTTCGAAGTACTAAAGCATCCGGTACTTTGGATGGGGCTTGTTGGGCCCAATAGATCTATCTTTAGGATTCGCGTCAATTAGGGTGTCTGTTCCCTAATTCTTAGATTACCAGACTTAATAAAAAGGGGCATATTCGATTTCGATAATTCAACCATAAAATGTAGTTTCACGTACTTGTGTCTATTTTGTAAATCATTTATAAAACCTGCATGTATTCTCATCCCAAAAATATTAGATTTTAAAAGTGGGACTATAACTCACTTTCACAGATTTTTACTTCGTCGGGAAGTAAGACTTGGCCACTGGTTGATTCACAAACCTATAACAATATATACATATATATCAAAGTATGTTCAAAATATATTTACAAAACTTTTAATACATTTTGATGTTTTAAGTTTATTAAGTCAGCTGTCCTCGTTAGTAACCTACAACTAGTTGTCCATAGTTAGATGTACAGAAATAAATCGATAAATATTATCTTGAATCAATCCACGACCCAGTGTATACGTATCTCAGTATTGATCACAACTCAAACTATATATATATATTTTGGAATCAACCTCAACCCTGTATAGCTAACTCCAACATTCACATATAGAGTGTCTATGGTTGTTCCGCAATATATATATATATATATAGATGGGTCGACATGATAGGTCGAAACATTGTATACGTGTCTATGGTATCTCAAGATTACATAATATACAATATAAGTTGATTAGGTTATGGTTGGAATAGATTTATTACTAACTTTCACGTAGGTAAAATGAGTAGTTTTTATCAATCTTGTTTTACTCGCCATTTCTTCGTTTCTAATCCGTTTTGAGTGATTCCAGTGGCCACAGTTTTGTATTGAACTTAACTTTATGAATCTAAACAGAAAAAGTATAAGTTTATAGTCAGAAATACAAGTTACAAGTCGTTTTTGAAAGAGGTAGTCATTTCCGTCGAAAGAACGACATCTTGATGACCATTTTGAAAAACATACTTTCACTTTGAGTTTAACCATGATTTTTGGATATAGTTTCATGTTCATAAGAAAAATCATTTTTCCAAAAGTATAGTTTTTAAATCAAAGTTCTTATTAGCTTTTAATTATCCCAACCAAAACAGCCCCCGATTTTACTACGACGGCGTATATCCAGTTTATGGTGTTTATCGTGTTTTCGGGTTTTAAATCATTAAGTTAGCATATCATATAAATAGAGAACATGTGTTTAGTTGATTTTAAAAGTCTAGTTATAAGGATTAACTTTATTTGCGAACAAGTTTAGAATTAACTAAACTATGTTCTAGTGATTACAAGTTTATAACGTTGAATAAGACAGCTTTTTATGTATGAATCGAATGATGTTATAAACATCATTACTACCTCAAGTTCCTTGGATAAACCTACTGGAAATGAGAAAAATAGATCTAGCTTCAAAGGATCCTTGGATGGCTTGAAAGTTCTTGAAGCAGAATCATGACACGAAAACAATTTCAAGTAAGATTTCCACTCGAAATAAGATTGTTATAGTTATAGAAATTGAATTAAAGTTTGAATATGATTATTACCTTGTATTAGAAAGATAACCTACTGTAAGTAACAAAGGTTTCTTGATCTTGGATGATTACTTGGAATGGATTTAGAAAACTTGGAAGTAAACTTGCAATCTTGGAAGTATTCTTGATTTTATGAAACTAGAACTTTTGGAATTTATGAAGAACATGTAGAACTTGAAGATAGAACTTGAGAGAGATCAATTAGATGAAGAAAATTGAAGAATGAAAGTGTTTGTAGGTGTTTTTGGTCGTTGGTGTATGGATTAGATATAAATGATATGTAATTTTGTTTTCATGTAAATAAGTCATGAATGATTACTCATATTTTTGTAATTTTATGAGATATTTCATGCTAGTTGCCAAATGATGGTTCCCACATGTGTTAGGTGACTCACATGGTCTGCTAAGAGCTGATCATTTGAGTGTATATACCAATAGTACATACATCTAAAAGCTGTGTATTGTACGAGTACAAATACGGGTGCATACGAGTAGAATTGTTGATGAAACTGAACGAGGATGTAATTGTAAGCATTTTTGTTAAGTAGAAGTATTTTGATAAGTGTCTTGAAGTATTTCAAAAGTGTATGAATACATATTAAAACACTACATGTATATACATTTTAACTGAGTCGTTAAGTCATCGTTAGTCGTTACATGTAAGTGTTGTTTTGAAACCTTTAGGTTAACGATCTTGTTAAATGTTGTTAACCCAATGTTTATAATATCAAAAGAGATTTTAAATTATTATATTATCATGATATTATGATGTACGAATGTCTCTTAATATGATATATATACATTAAATGTCGTTACAACGATAATCGTTACATATATGTCTCGTTTCAAAATCATTAAGTTAGTAGTCTTGTTTTTACATATGTAGTTCATTGTTAATATACTTAATGATATGTTTACTTATCATAATATCATGTTAACTATATATATAACCATATATATGTCATCATATAGTTTTTACAAGTTTTAACGTTCGTGAATCACCGGTCAACTTGGGTGGTCAATTGTCTATATGAAACCTATTTCAATTAATCAAGTCTTAACAAGTTTGATTGCTTAACATGTTGGAAACACTTAATCATGTAAAATAACAATTTCATTTAATATATATAAAAACATGGAAAAGTTCGGGTCACTACAGGAGCAGCAACAAAGTTATCGCTCGAAGTAGACATCTGCAAACAGCAAAACCGCAAACCACATACCAAAAAGATATGAAAGCTAATAATATAACTTATACGAAATGAAATGCATATTAAGGCTATAGCAAAAAGGTCGGGCTGTAGACTAGACTCTAATGCACCCTAAAAATCACGGGTTAACCACATTAAGACCGCCTAGTTCCCTACAACCAACGCTCTGATACCACATGTGACGACCCCGTCAAAACACTTAACGGATCCGTTAGTTGGTCCCACAGCTTGATCGGACTTTAAATGAATTAAATAAACAGAGTTGCATTCTTTTATTTCAAATGTTTCTCAAAAAGGAAACAAACCAAAATATGTAGTTTCAAAACAACCAACCATAGTAATGTGATGACCCGGGAATTTCCGACCAAATTTAAACCTAATCTTTATATGATCCCGACACGATAAGCAAAGTCTGTTAGTTGAGTCTCAAAAACTTTGAAGTGTTTCTAATTATGCAGTTACCCTCTGACTATATCCGACGATTCACGAACAATTGTGCGTAAACAGATAGGTATATATATATATATATATATATATATATATATATATATATATATATATATATATATATATATATATATATATATAAAAGACAATTATATTTTCATATTTAATATGCAACCACATATTATATAATGTATTTATATTAAAATTAAATAATCAACATGTCATCATATAATATATATTGTATCATTATTAAGTAGTACATAATTAATAATATCTAATATTAATATATTAAAAGTAATTATAATTTTAATTATAATTGTTATATTATTATTACATTAATTATTGTTAATACTATTAGTACCATTAAAAATTATAATATGAAATTTATTACATGTAATTATTAAACTACTTTTATTATATTAATATTAATAATTAAATACTAATATTAATATCAGTATATTGATATTTTAATCGAATCAATTTGTAAAGAAGGAGATAGAACAGAAATAAACGGGTTATAAATTAATTCGATTGGGATTATAACAGAAAGACAGTCACAGAGCAATGGTGTAGGGTGTTAGCGGGTTTCGAGAGGTCGGGGGTTCGAGTCCCTGGAAGGACTGTATTCTTTTTAGGCCGATTTTTTTAAGGTAGTCTCATCTTTGTATTATTATTATTATTATCATTATTATTATTATTATTATTATTGTTGTTGTTGTTGTTGTTGTTAGTATTGTTATTGTTATGATTGATTATTAATATTTACTACTAAATATGTTAATTAACACTAGTATTATAATTATTGTTATTATTATTATTATTATTATTATTCTTATTATTATTATTATTATTATTATTATTATTATTATTATTACAAATATAAGAGTATTTATAAAAGTTATCATTCATTATCATAATTATAACATTTGATACAATTATGAATATATTATTATTATTATTATTATTAAGAAATAATAAAAATTATTATTATTTTCATTAATATTAGTATTAGTATCATTTTAGGTTTGTTAGTATTATTATTATAAACATAATTATTATTATAAATATTATCATTATTAACATTATTATGTATCATTGTTGTTGGTATTAGAATGAGTAATTGATACTAAATATTAGTATTACCATATAAGTATTAAGATTATATAAAAACTATCATTCCTATTATCTTTAACATTATTATTATTATGAGTATTATCTATATCATTATTATTAAAATTTTTAATGACGTTGTAAGATTATAGGTATATAATTAAAGATTATACATACAATAATATATTACATAACTTAGCTATATTAATGTTATTATGTACAAAACGAAATTATATAAATAAATGATAAACATTTATAAATTATTGATATAACAAATACATTTCTAATAATAAACAGAGTTATTCAATTTCAAGTAAATGTTTTAATGATATATTTAATACTTATAACATAACAAACATTAATATTTTTATATATAAAATAAATATATGAAATATATATATATATATATATATATATATATATATATACTATTACTACAAAAAGAATATAATTAATAAATTTATATATATTTATTCGATTACAATTATGTATATTAATGAATACACAAATGATATAGGTTCGTGAATCTGAGGCAAACCCTGCGTTGTTCAGTTGTTAAATATCGTTATATGTATTTTTACTACAAAATACATTATGGTGAGTTTCATTTAATCCCTTTTTACTCATTACATTTTTGGGCTGAGAATACATGCAAATGCTTTATTAACTGTTTTACAATATTTATATGCATGAGTTTCATTTGCTCCCTTTTACTCTTTATATTTTTGGGACTGAGAATACATGTGCTGTTTTTACAACTGCTTTATTAAATGCTTTTGAAAGATATTTTGAACTGCGAATACATGAAATGCTTTTATAAATGTTTTACGAAATAGACACAAGTAATCGAAACTACATTATATGGTTGAATGTTCGAAATCGAATATGCCCCTTTTTATTAAGTCTGGTAATCTAAGAATTAGGGAACAGACACCCTAATTGACGCGAACTCTAAAGATAGATCTATCGGGCCCAACAAGCCCCATCCAAAGTACCGGATGCTTTAGTACTTCAAAATTTATATCTTGTCCGAAGGAGGATCCCGGAATGATGGGGATATTCTTATATGTATATTGTGAATGTCGGTTACCAGGTGTTCAATCCATATGAATGATATTTTTGTCTCTATGCATGGGACGTATGAATATGAGAAATGGAAGTATGAAATCTTGTGGTCTATTAAAATTATGAAATGATTCTTTATGATAAACTAATGAACTCACCAACCTTTTGGTTGACACTTTAAAGCATGTTTATTCTCAGGTGCGAAAGAAATCTTCCGCTGTGCATTTGCTCATATTAGAGATATTACTTGGAGTCATTCATGACATATTTCAAAAGATGTTGCATTCAAGTCGTTGAGTTCATCAAGATTATTATTAAGTCAATTATATTTGGATATATTATGAAATGCTTTACATGCCTGTCAACTGTCGATGTAACGAAAGTTTGTCTTTTAAAAACGAATGCAATGTTTGTAAAATTTATCATATAGAGGTCAATTACCTCGCGATGTAATCAACTATTGTGAATCATTTGTAATCGATATGGACTTCGTCCGGATGAATTAGGACGGGTCTTTACAGTTGGTATCAGAGCGGTGGTCTTAGTGAACCAGGTCTTGCATTAGTATGACTAACTGATAGTCGTTGGGATGCATTAGTGAGTTTGGACTTCGACCGTGTCTGCATGTCAAAAGTTTTGCTTATCATTTTTGTCAAAAATCATCTGCTTATCATCCTTAGGAAATCACTTACTCATTATTCTTAGTCTAGACACGTTTTGTTGCATTGACTGCATGAATAGTGTATAGACAAAATTCATACCTTAGCGTATCTGACAATACATATCTTAGCGTATCTGTTACTGTAGACCTTGCCTGATATCTCTCGTAAATTTCTCCTTAATTTAAGGGATCCTGGTACTATATATATCTATGCAAATTATGCATTGAGAATGCCATCCAACCATCAATTGCTGTCACTAAACTCTTCACGCCAAAAATCTTTCCTGAGATCGCGTAAGATGGCCTCTACGAATCGACCAAGTTCCTCTAACTCTGAAGATAGCGTGACAGGAGCACACCAACCAATCAACTACCGTGATTACTGGAGAAAATGGGGGTGGGTTCGCGACATACTCACCCTATGGAAAAGGGAAGAAGGTACTCCATATCATGAACCGAATCTACCACCTAACCTTGGAGTACTCGACCCGCTCACCGGCGAACCTGTTCGCAACACCGTTTATACCCTTTTTGCCAGAATTTTTCGTCTTGAGACTACCATTAACGGAACTAGAGAAGATATCCGATCTCTACCTCACACTGATAACCAACCAGGGTTAGTAGAAGAAGTTAAAGAACTCCGAGCTCGAGTGTTAACTTTAGAGAGCACGGTACACAATTTGGAAGCACCAGCAGTATCACCAACACCAGTAACATCACCAACCTTAGCACCAACAGCATTAGTACCAGCAACAACAACATCCGCATCACCAGCTTCGACATCTCATTCTGTACCTCGAGTATAATCATCGTTCTACGTATCGTTCTATCTATTTTATTTTCATTCGACATGGCTTTTATGTAATCTCTAATGTTTTAGAGATTATATATTCTTGTTCTAATGGTAAATCAAATGAGATTAATATCACCTTAACTCATTAAATTCATGATTATATCTGAAGAAAATATATATGTATATATATTTTCATAAAGATTGTAATTAAAATTTTTATCGAACAAACTGTTAATGGTGAAAATATTTTAACGGGTAGGTAATACCCGGGGAATATTTAGATTTCACATTAATAAGTACACTGTATATTCTTTCAAATCTAATTCAACATTCATTTACTATCCTATTTACAACCACTGAAATACGTATCCGTTCACTGCAGAATAACCCTTTTCATTTAATTTCATATTGGGATTTTGATTTATCAGAATTCAACAAGTGGCATAAAGAAGAAAACATTGGACAAAATAAAGTTTGTTAAAAACAAACAAATTAACTATGAGAAATTCTGTTAAGAATCCACGCTAACAAAATCCTAACTAACTGTTCCTAGCTAACTGTGGACTAATCAACTGAGGACTACAAACAGTGAACAAGTAAAATGAATTAAAATATTGATTATAACATATGAAACTAAACAATACTTCAAGTTTGCCACTTGATTTTATCTTAGACTTCATTTGTACCTTGACGATTACAAATCTGCGTTCAAAATTTTTCACGATTCTTGACAACACCTCAATCGAAAGGATGAACCAACTGCACATTACCTACGGAAGAAAATATCGATGCATATTGTTGTGCACCTGAAAACTCTCTAAAATTGAGTAAACGTTTAATGCGTAGCTGTGCTAATTCCTTTGCGTTATTATTATCAAAAATAACTTTGCAATCTTTTTCCAAATTAGCCAATTTTGTCACAGCTCCAACAAGTCAACTTCGACTTTTCGTTCGAAACAACCTTATTATAACCTTGATATATATACGTGCTCTTTTATTGTTACCGGGGAACTGTTTATATTCCACTACATTAGAAGTAAACTTGCCAGCAACTCCATTGATCTTTGACTTTCTGAAAAATCTTTATACTCATTGAAACTCTATCATATACTCATTCACATCTTATAACGAGAATTGCCATTTTAATTACCAAGAATTTGCAATCAGTATTTTTAAATCTCGCAGCATGTCTACATCAACAGATATATGTATACATATAACATTTATATCTTAGAATTATGATATTTTATTCTGAAATTCTGAAAAGCACCCAGTCTACGAATCAATACTCCAAATTTTGAGGAAGCTGAATGAAGCAGCAGAAACTGTAGACAATCGTAAACGACTTTAACCATCGGGAGTTTGATGATAAAGATTAGTATGTTGGAAAAGCTCAGAAAAGTGGAACTGGAAAACGGATTGAGCTAACCAGGAAGGAAGCCGTGGACAAATCACAAAGAATAAATTTGACTTCAAAGAATCCAAATGATTCAATGCATGCTAACGTCTTTAGCTAATATCTTGCTCCTTACTCTAAACCCTTGTGGACAATAGTCTCCATCACCCTTTGATCTTAGATATTCAAAGATATTATCGTATCTTTCAATATAAATATCCTCGATATTTCTGAATATATTTTCATAGCTAATCTTATCTGAAATCATTAAATCTCTTCGTGCTATCAGTATTACATCATATAGAAACTGTTAGTTTCTATATTCTGTAAACTTTTGAGCTTAAAATATGAATGTTATTGAAGTAATGTTGGGAACTGATGCATGAGTTAGTATAATATAATGACACTTGATTAACGTGATTATATTACAGTAAGTCATGCTGAGTTTCTAATGAAACGTGATGATGGTACACAGTAGATCATGCCATCATCATGTGTCATGTTACATAACTTTTTCATTCTACTTAACTCTTGAACATATCAAGAAAATGTATTCTTGATGGTTCTATCTTCCGTGGTATTGATAAATTTAAAAATCAAATCGTGCTATCACGTTCCCTTCTGCCTAGAACATTATAATCATTTGAAACTCTATATCTACAAATTCTGGACTATTATTCGCTTGATGTAGAATCGGGACGAGAAAACAAGAGCATGGAGCTCCGAAATATAAAGAAAAATATAAAGACACGGTATAATTAAGAATAGTATCACCCAAGGTAATAGTAGAAGTAAATAGATTTTCCTGGTGGAAGATTGAAAAGAAGGAAGGCAGAAATGATAATTAGGAAAATATCAAGGATTAGAACGGGATTAAGTATTTTCACAATCTCTTGGATGTATGTACTAAGAAAGAAAAAAAAAAGGGAATGGTGAAAATAATTGAACGGAGAAAGTTTAAATTATAATGGGAATATCAGACAGAGTAATCAAGGTAGATCATCGTATTTAATTATAAAGATCTTAATTTTCTTTTTCGCCAAAGAATCAAATCTCCTAGATTTCGAAGATTTTCTTTAAATCCCTTGAATTCCGGAATTCAACCAAGACAACATCAAAAGTTAAGATGCACCTTATTTTCTAAATTCAACCATGACTAGTCAAAAAGTTATGATGAAATAGGTCTTCCTCATTTCACTATTTGGTGATAGCTTCACTCGTACTCTTCGAGTAATCGAATTATCTTATCCATATTACTCAACAGTAATAAAATTCTATTTATCGGCTCAAATTCGTCATGAAAATATTTTTAATGTTAGCCATGATGACCTCACTCAAATTTCGGGACGAAATTTCTTTAACGGGTAGGTACTGTGATGACCCGGGAATTTCCGACCAAATTTAAACCTAATCTTTATATGATCCCGACACGATAAGCAAAGTCTGTTAGTTGAGTCTCAAAAACTTTGAAGTGTTTCCAATTATGCAGTTACCCTCTGACTATATCCGACGATTCACGAACAATTGAGCGTAAACAGATAGGTATATATATATATATATATATATATATATATATATATATATATATATATATATATATATATATATATATATAAAAGACAATTATATTTTCATATTTAATATGCAACCACATATTATATAATGTATTTATATTAAAATTAAATAATCAACATGTCATCATATAATATATATATTGTATCATTATTAAGTAGTACATAATTAATAATATCTAATATTAATATATTAAAAGTAATTATAATTTTAATTATAATTGTTATATTATTATTACATTAATTATTGTTAATACTATTAGTACCATTAAAAATTATAATATGAAATTTATTACATGTAATTATTAAACTACTTTTATTATATTAATATTAATAATTAAATAGTAATATTAATATCAGTATATTGATATTTTAATATAATATATAGTTATAAAATTGATATAATTAACTTGTTATATCATAATTATTATAGATAATAGAAAAATTATAATTTTAGTAATATCACGATTGTTATTATTTAAAACTTTCATTATCATGAAATTTTTATTACTTTTAGCATTATTATTAATATTACTTGTATTATTTTGATATTAGAATTATTATTTTTACTAATAATATTAAAAGTATTATTATTATTATTTATACAATTATATTTAATTATAAATTATTAAATCATCTGTTACCATCAAACTGTATTAACAATTATTTTTTTTATCTGCTATCTTGTACGACTCCTTCTAATTTTTCAAAATCAGATTCCTTCAATTTTGTTTCTGTCGGAAAAATTGTTACACGTCTATTTCATTCACGTACCAAACAAAGATTCACTCATTATATGGCCACTTGTGCATCTGTGAACAAATTAAAAACAGAAAGAAGAGTAACAGAAACCGACGACCTCTGTCCTTCTTTCTTTTTGGCAACAGTTCGAATTCGAATTATTTTACAAAATCTATAAATGCTATTTTGTTTAGAATCATCTAAACAATCTTCCTGCAAAGTTTAAAATTCCAATTTTTCGAATTGAGTTTGAATTGGCGAGTCAAAGTTGTGGTTTTTAAAAGTCAAACAATTGGTTCATCAAGAAATTCAAGTTTGTATTGATGTTTCACGTTCAATTGAGGATTTCTAAAGTTTCTTTGAATGATTTAAAAGGTTTTTCATATTGTAATTAGGAGCTGAAACGGTCTAATTATGTGAATCAATATTTGAGTTTCAATTTTTTTTTTTGGGAAAACAGAATGCAGCAGCTTTATTTATTTTTTTTTTCTTTCTGTTAACTAAATGTTATGATCACAGGTTATTATAGTTAGAATCCAAGTCTTAAATCAAATTATTTCTCGCGGTTATGATCTTGGGTATGAATCTGAGTGGGTAATGATTTTAGTCGAATCAATTTGTAAAGAAGGAGATAGAACAGAAATAAATGGGTTATAAATTAATTCGATTGGGATTATAACAGAAAGACAGTCACAGAGCAATGGTGTAGGGTGTTAGCGGGTTTCGAGAGGTCGGGGGTTCGAGTCCCTGGAAGGACTGTATTCTTTTTAGGCCGATTTTTTTAAGGTAGTCTCATCTTTGTATTATTATTATTATTATCATTATTATTATTATTATTATTATTATTATTATTATTATTATTATTATTATTATTATTATTATTATTATTGTTGTTGTTGTTGTTGTTGTTAGTATTGTTATTGTTATGATTGATTATTAATATTTACTACTAAATATGTTAATTAACACTAGTATTATAATTGTTGTTATTATTATTATTATTATTATTATTATTATTATTACAAATATAAGAGTATTTATAAAAGTTATCATTCATTATCATAATTATAACATTTGATACAATTATGAATATATTATTATTATTATTATTATTATTAAGAAATAATAAAAATTATTATTATTTTCATTAATATTAGTATTAGTATCATTTTAGGTTTGTTAGTATTATTATTATAAACATAATTATTATTATAAATATTATCATTATTAACATTATTATGTATCATTGTTGTTGGTATTAGAATGAATAATTGATACTAAATATTAGTATTACCATATAAGTATTAAGATTCTATAAAAACTATCATTCCTATTATCTTTAACATTATTATTATTATGAGTATTATCTATATCATTATTATTAAAGTTTTTAATGACGTTGTAAGATTATAGGTATATAATTAAAGATTATACATACAATAATATATTACATAACTTAGCTATATTAATGTTATTATGTACAAAACGAAATTATATAAATAAATGATAAACATTTATAAATTATTGATATAACAAATACATTTCTAATAATAAACAGAGTTATTCAATTTCAAGTAAATGTTTTAATGATATATTTAATACTTATAACATAACAAACATTAATATTTTTATATACAAAATAAATATATGAAATATATATATATATATATATATATATATATATATATATATATATATATATATATATATATATATATATATAGATATATATATACTATTACTACAAAAAGAATATAATTAATAAATTTATATATATTTATTCGATTACAATTATGTATATTAATGAATACACAAATGATATAGGTTCGTGAATCTGAGGCAAACCCTGCATTGTTCAGTTGTTAAATATCGTTATATGTATTTTTACTACAAAATACATTATGGTGAGTTTCATTTAATCCCTTTTTACTCATTACATTTTTGGGCTGAGAATACATGCAAATGCTTTATTAACTGTTTTACAATATTTATATGCGTGAGTTTCATTTGCTCCCTTTTACTCTTTATATTTTTGGGACTGAGAATACATGTGCTGTTTTTACAACTGCTTTATTAAATGCTTTTGAAAGATATTTTGAACTGCGAATACATGAAATGCTTTTATAAATGTTTTACGAAA
This sequence comes from Rutidosis leptorrhynchoides, assembly GCF_046630445.1. Taxonomy (NCBI): domain Eukaryota; kingdom Viridiplantae; phylum Streptophyta; class Magnoliopsida; order Asterales; family Asteraceae; genus Rutidosis; species Rutidosis leptorrhynchoides. Next base: position 145,663,754 of record NC_092334.1, on the reverse strand, counting down.
TAGACACAAGTAATCGAAACTACATTATATGGTTGAATGATCGAAATCAAATATGCCCCTTTTTATTAAGTCTGGTAATCTAAGAATTAGGGAACAGACACCCTAATTGACGCGAACTCTAAAGATAGATCTATCGGGCCCAACAAGCCCCATCCAAAGTACCGGATGCTTTAGTACTTCGAAATTTATATCATGTCCGAAGGAGGATCCCGGAATGATGGGGATATTCTTATATGTATATTGTGAATGTCGGTTACCAGGTGTTCAATCCATATGAATGATATTTTTGTCTCTATGCATGGGACGTATGATTATGAGAAATGGAAGTATGAAATCTTGTGGTCTATTAAAATTATGAAATGATTCTTTATGATAAACTAATGAACTCACCAACCTTTTGGTTGACACTTTAAAGCATGTTTATTCTCAGGTGCGAAAGAAATCTTCCGCTGTGCATTTGCTCATATTAGAGATATTACTTGGAGTCATTCATGACATATTTCAAAAGATGTTGCATTCGAGTCGTTGAGTTCATCAAGATTATTATTAAGTCAATTATATTTGGATATATTATGAAATGCTTTACATGCCTGTCAACTGTCGATGTAACGAAAGTTTGTCTTTTAAAAACGAATGCAATGTTTGTAAAATTTATCATATAGAGGTCAATTACCTCGCGATGTAATCAACTGTTGTGAATCGTTTGTAATCGATATGGACTTCATCCGGATGGATTAGGACGGGTCTTTACAAGTAATAAACCAAAAGTTGACACAAAACCTTGCCAACAAACCCACAAGTTTAAATTATCCAAAAATAGAATGCAAGCTTAAGTTTCATAAATTGTTTCATAAAATCTGCCCAAATGCATGCAGACTCTTCTAAACACAGCGGAAGCATCACAAAACTCAAGTACCTATGAAAACATGTAAGTAAACTGTCAACACAAAGGTTGAGTGAATTATAGGTTTAAACAATAAGTAAACTTTAGACCACAAGATTTAAAAATGTTAGAAAACATTTAAACATTATTCCATTATCAATGAGCCACCTGGTAACCACTTAACCCTTTATTTACCCTTGCCAAACACAATAAAAATATACACTTGGACAGTGTATCTACAACAAATTACGAAGTACTAGACATTCCGATTATAAATTGCTAGCGTGACTAGCTCGAAATGGGGTTGTCAAACCCGATAGATCTATCCGTAGGATTCGCGTTCACCGGTAGAAACCAATGATTACAGTTACCAGACTAGGGAATATTTTTGTCCAACTCACAATGAATAATTAAATTTAACTGTTACTTGTGTCTAAACGTAAATAAAAATGCATGTAATCACATCCCAAAAATATACTTTGAAAAGTATGTAAAAACGGGACTATAACTCACCTTAAAAGCAACTGAAGAAACCACACAAACAAGCGAACAGCAAATAGAGTAAAGTGATCAGGAACGATCACAACGCCGACCTATAAATAAAGCAGGTCGATATAAATAACTAACTTAGGTCAAGTCTTAGTATGATAGCTATTGTACATGTTGCAAGGAGACATAGAACAATACTCGACAAGCATCGGTTTGACTGAAACAGCGTACGGACACATACTTTCTATTTATAGAAAGTTTCTATTTTTAGCAGGTTTCTATTTTTGGAAAGTTTCTATTTTTGGAAAGTTTCTATTTTAGGAAAGTTTCTATTTTTGGAAAGTTTCTATTTTTGGAAAGTTTCTATTTTAGGAAAGTTTCTATTTTTGGAAAGTTTTCAAATTTAGAAAGTTCTATTTCTAGAAAGTTTTTAAGTTAGGAAAGTTTCCTTATTTAGAAAGTCAACAAAAGTCAACTAAAAGTCAAAGTCAACTGAAAGTCAACTCAAAAGTCAACCTTGGTCAAACATAGTCAACATTAATTTGAAATGTGTAAATTATAATAATAACATAAGTTATAATGTTTATTAAGGTTAAAAGTGTATAATTAAGTCATAACATAAGTTTAATTAACTAAAATGAATTATTAAAGTTAATATAAGTTGAAGTGATATAATTAATATATCATAAGTATTTAATTAATTAATTAAATATTAATCATAATATAAGTATTATTAATTAATACTAAATTTTTAAATCATATCATAAGTATTATTAATTAATAATGAATTATTAACCATATCATAAGTTTCTAATTATAATTATTAAATCATAAGTATTTAATAATTAAATCATAATTAAATAATAATTAAGTCTTATAATAATTAAATAATTATTTAATCTTTATTATAAGTCTTATAATAATATTCTTATAAAATAAATTTAATACTTATCATAAGTATTTTCCATTAATAATAAAAGTATTATTAATCATAAGTTAAATTAAAATGTTAATTAAATCATAAATAATAATTAAATGATATAATAAATATTTATATCATAAGTCTTAAATAATAATAATTACCTCTTTTATCATAAGTAATTAATTAATAATGAAATTCATTATTTTTATCATAAGTTTTAGAATTAATCATAAGTTTTAATTCAAAAGTTCATCGGGTCGTATCTTGAGCCCCGGGTGTCGATTTCTGGCGAACCTTATATGTATCTCCACCTATTCAAACCACCCGACACAATGGTGCACTCAATAACACACCAAGAACAGTCCACAAGTCGTGGTAATCAGCCATGACACCACTTGGACCTTCAATTTTCTCAAAACCGTGTTTTAGTCAAAACGGGTGAACCGTGGCTCGAATTTAGGTGACCCGAACATGAAAGTTCGTCCCACCATCAGTCCTAACACACTAACACACCCTAAAGACTCCAAGGAAGGTCACAAAGTCGGACCAAATCTGGTTCATGTCAATATCACAATTCAATTTTAACAAAATAGTAATTTTATCATAACTAGGGCTCCGGGAATCGAAACGACATGAATCCGGAGTCTAAAATTAATGTCTTGATGAGATGAACTCATCTAGATAGTTTATTTTAACTTTTATATCAGTCACAAACCCAGAATACACGAAATAGCTGCTGTCCAGAATTTTATAAACCGAAAACATGCAATTATGAGTACATCTATGCATACAAACACCATTACAATAATCTACAAACATCATACTACTAAATAAACATCAAAATACATAAAATAATTGAAAAATTGAAAGTTCTAGGGTTAGGGTTTATACCCTAATCGAGAAACAAACTATGTAATCGCGTAGAGAATGAAGAGAGGAACGCGTTTATACTAATCAATCCTTGATCCAAGCTTGAAAAATGATGAACATGGTGATGTAGGTGATGGTTGGCGATGGCTAGGCAAGGAGGAGGAAGAGAGAAAAGTTGCAAATTAGGTTTTGGTGAAATAAAAGTGAAATACAAAAAAATGAGAAGCAAGGGAGCCTAACACCCCCTCCCCTTGGGGTGTTCGGCCGAGTTTGGTGTGAGGTGGGCCCCATGGTGGGCCAAACTTGTTAAATTTTTAAAGTCTTATGGCCCGAAAGCCCGTACAAATCCCGAAACGCGAAAACGCACTTACGCGATTAAAAATTCGGAAAGATAACAAACGCGCGACGAAAAATAAATATAAATACACTATATAATAATATGATCTTAAAATATCATATTTAAAATATTTAGGATTTAAATGTCCCAAAAACTCGACCGTTGGTTTGAAAACCAAAAATATTCGCCGGATGGAAATCCGCGAGACGTAGAAACGTATAAATTAAAATATGAATACAAATATTCACATAACACATAATAACTAATATATACATATTATTACAAATAATAATAATATAGGTCATTGAAATGACGTGGCACACTAACAGTTAACGATCGTTAAATAATTAACTGAAAAAGATAACGGAAAAAGTAGGGTCGTGACAAGTAGTAACCAAAGTATCATACGAACTGGGAAGAGAGGTAAGAAGAATAAGGGCCTTATCTTCTTCCTCAATATTAACCTCAACTTTTGCAAGTTGATCCACCAGACCATTAAACACGTTCATGTGTTCAATGATATTCCCGCCTTCCTCCATCTTCAACCGATAAAGATCACGCTTCAAGTTCAGCTTTGTGGTCATATTCTTTCCAAGATATAACTTCTCGAGGGCCACCCACAACCCCGTTGCGGTTGTCTCGCCACTAACATTATTAATGATCTTATCACTGATGGATAGGCGAATGGTACTGACACATCTTTCCTCGATGTCATTTCAATCGTCATCCGTCATCTTTTCTGGCTTTCCGTCCTTTTTACCCTTCAATGGCTTTGCCAAGCCATGTTGAACCAGCCAATCCTTCACCCTTGCTTGCCACAAGGTGAAATTCCCGGTTCCATCAAATGGCTCCACCTTAATGAAATGTCCCGTTCTTATTGATTAAAAACGTTCCATATTAATTGATTTCGTTGCGAGGTTTTGACCTCTATATGAGACGTTTTTCAAAGACTGCATTCATTTTTAAAACAAACCATAACCTTTATTTCATAAATAAAGGTTCAAAAAGCTTTACGTAGATTATCAAATAATGATAATCTAAAATATCCTGTTTACACACGACCATTACATAATGGTTTACAATACAAATATGTTACATCGAAATCAGTTTCTTGAATGCAGTTTTTACACAATATCATACAAACATGAACTCCAAATCTTGTCCTTATTTTAGTATGCAACAGCGGAAGCTCTTAGTATTCACCTGAGAATAAACATGCTTTAAACGTCAAAAAAATGTTGGTGAGTTATAGGTTTAACCTATATATATCAAATCGTAACAATAGACCACAAGATTTCATATTTCAATACACATCCCATACATAGAGATAAAAATCATTCATATGGTGAACACCTGGTAACCGACATTAACAAGATGCATATATAAGAATATCCCCATCATTCCGAGACACCCTTCGGATATGATATAAATTTCGAAGTACTAAAGCATCCGGTACTTTGGATGTGGTTTGTTAGGCCCAATAGATCTATCTTTAGGATTCGCGTCAATTAGGGTGTCTGTTCCCTAATTCTTAGATTACCAGACTTAATAAAAAGGGGCATATTCGATTTCGATAATTCAACCATAGAATGTAGTTTCACGTACTTGTGTCTATTTTGTAAATCATTTATAAAACCTGCATGTATTCTCATCCCAAAAATATTAGATTTTAAAAGTGGGACTATAACTCACTTTCACAGATTTTTACTTCGTCGGGAAGTAAGACTTGGCCACTGGTTGATTCACGAACCTATAACAATGTATACATATATATCAAAGTATGTTCAAAATATATTTACAACGCTTTTAATATATTTTGATGTTTTAAGTTTATTAAGTCAGCTGTCCTAGTTAGTAACCTACAACTAGTTGTCCACAGTTAGATGTACAGAAATAAATCGATAAATATTATCTTGAATCAATCCACGACCCAGTGTATACGTATCTCAGTATTGATCACAACTTAAACTATATATATTTTGGAATCAACCTCAACCCTGTATAGCTAACTCCAACATTCACATATAGAGTGTCTATGGTTGTTCCGAAATATATATAGATGTGTCGACATGATAGTTCGAAACATTGTATACGTGTCTATGGTATCTCAAGATTACATAATATACAATACAAGTTGATTAAGTTATGGTTGGAATAGATTTGTTACCAATTTTCACGTAGCTAAAATGAGAAAAATTATCCAATCTTGTTTTACCCATAACTTCTTCATTTTAAATCCGTTTTGAGTGAATCAAATTGCTATGGTTTCATATTGAACTATATTTTATGAATCTAAACAGAAAAAGTATAGGTTTATAGTAGGAAAAATAAGTTACAAGTCATTTTTGTAAAGGTAGTCATTTCAGTCGAAAGAACGACGTCTAGATGACCATTTTAGAAAACATACTTCCACTTTGAGTTTAACCATAATTTTTGGATATAGTTTCATGTTCTTAATAAAAATAATTTTCTCAGAATAACAACCATTAAATCAAAGTTTATCATAGTTTTTAATTAACTAACCCAAAATAGCCCGTGGTGTTACTACAACGGCGTAAATCCGGTTTTACGGTGTTTTTCGTGTTTCCAGGTTTTAAATCATTAAGTTAGCATATCATATAGATATAGAACATGTGTTTAGTTGATTTTAAAAGTCAAGTTAGAAGGATTAACTTTTATTTGCGAACAAGTTTAGAATTAACTAAACTATGTTCTAGTGATTACAAGTTTAAACCTTCGAATAAGATAGCTTTATATGTATGAATCGAATGATGTTATGAACATCATTACTACCTCAAGTTCCTTGGATAAACCTACTGGAAATGAGAAAAATAGATCTAGCTTCATAGGATCCTTGGATGGCTTGAAAGTTCTTGAAGCAGAATCATGACACGAAAACAATTTCAAGTAAGATTTCCACTCGAAATAAGATTGTTATAGTTATAGAAATTGAATTAAAGTTTGAATATGATTATTACCTTGTATTAGAAAGATAACCTACTGTAAGTAATAAAAGTTTCTTGATCTTGGATGATTATTTGGAATGGATTTAGAAAACTTGGAAGTAAACTTGCAATCTTGGAAGTATTCTTGATTTTATGAAACTAGAACTTTTGGAATTTATGAAGAACACTTGGAACTTGAAGATAGAACTTGAGAGAGATCAATTAGATGAATAAAATTGAAGAATGAAAGTGTTTTTAGGTGTTTTTGGTCGTTGGTGTATGGATTAGATATAAAGGATATGTAATTTTGTTTTCATGTAAATAAGTCATGAATGATTACTCATATTTTTGTAATTTTATGAGATATTTCATGCTAGTTGCCAAATGATGGCTCCCACATGTGTTAGGTGACTCACATGGGCTGCTAAGAGCTGATCATTGGAGTGTATATACCAATAGTACATACATCTAAAAGCTGTGTATTGTACGAGTACGAATACGGGTGCATACGAGTAGAATTGTTGATGAAACTGAACGAGGATGTAATTGTAAGCATTTTTGTTAAGTAGAAGTATTTTGATAAGTATCTTGAAGTCTTTCAAAAGTGTATGAATACATATTAAAACACTACATGTATATACATTTTAACTGAGTCGTTAAGTCATCGTTAGTCGTTACATGTAAACGTTGTTTTGAAACCTTTAGGTTAACGATCTTGTTGAATGTTGTTAACCCATTGTTTATTATAACAAATGAGATGTTAAATTGTTATATTATCATGATATTATGATATATAATATATCTTAGTATGATATATATACAGTTAAATGTCGTTACAACGATAATCGTTACATATATGTCTCGTTTCGAAATCATTAAGTTAGTAGTCTTATTTTTACATATGTATTTCATTGTTAATACACTTAATAATATATTTACTTATAATTTAACATAATTAACCAAGTGTATCAATATCTTAATATGATTCATATGTACCTAGTAAGACGTTGTTATAACGATAATCGTTATATATATCGTTTTCGAGTTTCTTAAATTAATAGTCTCATTTTTATGTATATAACGCATTGTTAAAATACCTAATGAGATACATACTTATAATAAAATCATGTTAACTATATATATAACCATATATATGTCATCATATAGTTTTTACAAGTTTTAACGTTCGTGAATCACCGATCAACTTGGGTGGTCAATTGTCTATATGAAACCTATTTCAATTAATCAAGTCTTAACAAGTTTGATTGCTTAACATGTTGGAAACACTTAATCATATAAATAACAATTTCATTTAATATATATATAAACATGGAAAAGTTCGGGTCACTACAGTACCTACCCGTTAAATAAATTTCGTCCCGAAATTTTAAGCAGTTGGAGGTGTTGACGTATCTTCTGGAAATAAATGCGGGTATTTCTTCTTCATCTGATCTTCACGCTCCCAGGTGAACTCGGGTCCTCTACGAGCATTCCATCGAACCTTAACAATCGGTATCTTGTTTTGTTTAAGTCTCTTAACCTCACGATCCATTATTTCGACGGGTTCTTCAATGAATTGAAGTTTTTCATTGATTTGGATTTTGTCCAACGGAATAGTGAGATCTTCTTTAGCAAAACATTTCTTCAAATTTGAGAGGTGAAAAGTGTTATGTACAGCCGCAAGTTGTTGAGGTAGCTCCAGTTGGTAAGCTACTGGTCCGACACGATCTATAATCTTGAATGGTCCAATGTACCTTGGATTTAGTTTCCCCCGTTTACCAAATCGAACAACGCCTTTCCAAGGTGAAACCTTAAGCATGACCATTTCTCCAATTTCAAACTCTAAATCTTTTCTTTTACTGTCCGCGTAGCTCTTTTGTCGACTCTGGGCGGTTTTCAATCTTTGTTGAATTTGGATGATTTTCTCGGTAGTTTCTTGTATTATCTCCGGACCCGTAATCTGTCTATCCCCCACTTCACTCCAACAAATCGGAGACCTGCACTTTCTACCATAAAGTGCTTCAAACGGCGCCATCTCAATACTTGAATGATAGCTGTTGTTGTAGAAAGATTCTGCTAAAGGTAGATGTCGATCCCAACTGTTTCCGAAATCAATAACACAAGTTCGTAGCATGTCTTCAAGTGTTTGTATCGTCCTTTCGCTCTGCCCATTAGTTTGTGGATGATAGGCAGTACTCATGTCTAGACGAGTTCCCAATGCTTGCTGTAATGTCTGCCAGAATCTTGAAATAAATCTGCCATCCCTATCAGAGATAATAGAGATTGGTATTCCATGTCTGGAGACGACTTCCTTCAAATACAGTCGTGCTAACTTCTCCATCTTGTCATCTTCTCTTATTGGCAGGAAGTGTGCTGACTTGGTGAGATGATCAACTATTACCCAAATAGTATCATAACCACTTGCAGTCCTTGGCAATTTAGTAATGAAATCCATGGTAATGTTTTCCCATTTCCATTCCGGGATTTCAGGTTGTTGTAGTAGACCTGATGGTTTCTGATGTTCAGCTTTGACCTTAGAACACGTCAAATATTCTCCTACATATTTAGCAATATCGGCTTTCATGCCTGGCCACCAAAAATGTTTCTTAAGATCCTTGTACATCTTCCCCGTTCCAGGATGTATTGAGTATCTGGTTTTATGAGCTTCTCTAAGTACCATTTCTCTCATATCTCCAAATTTTGGTACCCAAATTCTTTCAGCCCTATACCGGGTTCTGTCTTCCCGAATATTAAGATGCTTCTCCGATCCTTTGGGTATTTCATCCTTTAAATTTCCCTCTTTTAAAACTCCTTGTTGCGCCTCCTTTATTTGAATAGTAAGGTTAGTGTGAATCATTATATTCATAGATTTTACTCGAATGGGTTCTCTGTCCTTTCTGCTCAAGGCGTCGGCTACAACATTTGCCTTCCCCGGGTGGTAACGAATCTCAAAGTCGTAATCATTCAACAATTCAATCCACCTACGCTGCCTCATATTCAGTTGTTTCTGATTAAATATGTGTTGAAGACTTTTGTGGTCGGTATATATAATACTTTTGACCACATATAAGTAGTGCCTCCAAGTCTTTAATGCAAAAACAACCGCGCCTAATTCCAAATCATGCGTCGTATAATTTTGCTCGTGAATCTTCAATTGTCTAGACGCATAAGCAATCACCTTCGTCTGTTGCATTAATACACAACCGAGACCTTGCTTTGATGCGTCACAATAAATCACAAAATCATCATTCCCTTCAGGCAATGACAATATAGGTGCCGTAGTTAGCTTTTTCTTCAATAATTGAAACGCCTTCTCTTGTTCATCCTTCCATTCAAATTTCTTCCCTTTATGCGTTAATGCAGTCAAGGGTTTTGCTATTTTGGAGAAATCTTGGATGAATCTTCTGTAGTAACCAGCCAATCCTAAAAATTGACGTATATGCTTCGGAGTTTTTGGGGTTTCCCACTTTTCAACGGTTTCGATCTTTGCCGGGTCCACCTGGATACCTTCTTTGTTCACTATGTGACCGAGGAATTGAACTTCTTCCAACCAAAATGCACACTTTGAAAACTTAGCGTACAGTTTTTCTTTTCTCAATACTTCTAGCACTTTTCTCAAATGTTCTTCGTGCTATTGATCATTCTTTGAGTAAATAAGTATGTCATCGATGAAAACAATGACAAACTTGTCAAGATATGGCCCACACACTCAGTTCATAAGGTCCATGAACACAGCTGGTGCGTTAGTCAATCCAAACGGCATAACCATAAACTCGTAATGACCATAACGCGTCTTAAAAGCAGTTTTTGGAATATCATCCTCCTTTACTCGCATTTGATGATATCCAGAACGTAAATCGATCTTCGAATAAACCGACGAGCCTTGTAGTTGATCAAATAAGTCGTCAATTCTCGGCAGTGGATAACGGTTTTTGATGGTAAGTTTGTTCAACTCTCTGTAGTCAATACACAACCTAAATGTACCATCCTTCTTCTTGACAAACAAAACAGGAGCTCCCCATGGTGATGTGCTTGGTCGAATGAAATCACGTTCTAATAGTTCTTGCAGTTGGCTTTGCAGTTCTTTCATCTCGCTGGGTGCGAGTCTATAAGGAGCACGAGCTATTGGTGCAGCTCCTGGTACAAGATCTATTTGAAATTCAACAGATCGATGTGGAGGTAGTCCTGGTAATTCTTTCGGAAATACATCAGGAAATTCTTTTGCGACAGGAACATCATTGATGCTCTTTTATTCAGTTTGTACTTTCTCGACGTGTGCTAGAACAGCATAGCAACCTTTTCTTATTAGTTTTTGTGCCTTCAAATTACTAATAAGATGTAGCTTCATGTTGCCCTTTTCTTCGTACACCATTAAGGGTTCTCCTTCTTCTCGTACAATGCGAATTGCATTTTTATAACATACGATCTCTGCTTTCACCTTCTTCAGCCAGTCCATGCCAACTATTACATCAAAACTCCCTAACTCTACTGGTATCAAATCAATCTTAAATATTTCGCTACCCAGTTCAATTTTTCGATTCCGGCATATATTATCTGCTGAAATTAATTTACCGTTTGCTAATCCGAGTAAAAATTTACTATCCAACGGCGTCAATGGACAACTTAATTTAGCACAAAAATCTCTACTCATATAGCTTCTATCCGCACCCGAATCAAATAAAACGTAAGCAGATTTATTGTCAATAAGAAACGTACCCGTAACAAGCTCCGGGTCTTCCTGTGCCTCTGCCGCATTAATATTGAAAACTCTTCCGCGGCCTTGTCCCTTCGTGTTCTCCTGGTTTGGGCAATTTCTAATAATGTGGCCCGGTTTTCCACATTTATAACAAACTACATTGGCATAACTTGCTCCGAAACTACTTGCTCCGCCATTACTCGTTCCGACACCATTTGTTCCTTTCGTTCTGTTAACCCCTGGTCCATAGACCTCACACTTCGCCGCGCTATGACCATTTCTTTTACACTTGTTGCAAAATTTGGTGCAGAACCCCGAGCGATACTTTTCACACCTTTGGCATAGCTGCTTCTGATTGTTGTTGTTGTTGCAGTTGTTATTGTTGTTGGGATGATTATTGTAGTTGCTGTTGTTGTTGTTGTTGTTGTTGTTGTTGTTGTTGTTGTTGTTGTTGTTGTTGGGCCGTTTGTTGTAGTTGCGATTGATGTTGCGATTGTTGGGATAATTGTTACGATTATTATTGTAATTGCTGTTGTTGTTGTATTGGTGATTCTTATCACCGTTTTCCTCCCACTTTCTTTTGACTTGCTTCACATTGGCCTCTTCAGCCGTCTGTTCTTTAATTCTTTCCTCAATCTGGTTCACTAGTTTGTGAGCCATTCTACATGCCTGTTGTATGGAGGCGGGCTCGTGTGAACTTATATCTTCTTGGATTCTTTCCGGTAATCCTTTCACAAACGCGTCGATCTTCTCTTCCTCATCTTCGAACACTCCTGGACACAATAGGCACAATTCTGTGAATCGTCTTTCGTACGTGGTAATATCAAATCCTTACTTTCGTAACCCTCTAAGTTCCGTCTTGAGCTTATTGACCTCGGTTCTGGGACGGTACTTCTCGTTCATCAAGTGCTTGAATGCTGACCACGGTAGTGCGTACGCATCATCTTGTCCCACTTGCTCTAGATAGGTATTCCACCATGTTAACGCAGAACCTATGAAGGTATGCGTAGCGTACTTCACTTTGTCCTCTTCAGTACACTTACTTATGACAAACACCGATTCGACCTTCTCGGTCCACCGTTTCAATCCGATCGGTCCTTTGGTTCCATCAAATTCCAAAGGTTTGCAGGCAGTGAATTCTTTGTAGGTGCATCCTACACGATTTCCTGTACTGCTAGATCCAAGGTTATTGTTGGTATGTAGTGCAGCCTGTACTGCGGCTATGTTTGAAGCTAGAAAAGTATGGAATTCCTCTTCATTCATATTCACGGTGTGTCGAGTAGTCGGTGCCATTTCCTTCAAAATAGTCAAATGGAACAAGTTAATCATACAGAATATTAAGAGTAGTTAATAGTATTTCGTAGCATAATATGAACTCATTTATAAAAGCTTTTTCTTCATATTAGCGTTTTATAAGTTTAAATTCGGGTAGTACCTACCCGTTAAGTTCATACTTAGTAGCTAATATACAATTCAACTACTACAATTCTATATGAAAAACTGATTATAATAATATTTCGCGTTCAAACTTTTATACAATATTTTACAAACTTACAATACCGCTTATTTTACATAAAGCATGAAATATAGCACACAATAACTTTGATACAAGATAGTTGTGAAGATAATTCTAGCTAGTACACAAGTTGTTCAGCAAAGGCAATAAAGACACGTAATTCATACGTCCAGAAACAAGTCATGCATTCTGGTTTTACTAGGACTACTTCCCATCCTTGGTCTTGTGGAACATAACTGTTATGGCCGTTGATAAGACAGCGTGTTGTAACGTCGTCAAAGGGACGAGGGTTACGTAATGACCAACAGTCTCGTAATAACCTAAAAACCTCATTTCTTACCCCAATTACCGACTCCGTCACTTGTGGGAACGTTTTGTTTAATAGTTGTAGCCCGATGTTCTTTTTCTCACTTTGGTGAGAAGCGAACATTACTAACCCGTAAGCATAGCATGCTTCTTTATGTTGTATGTTAGCCGCTTTTTCTAAATCATGAAGTCCTATATTAGGATACATTGAGTCAAAATAATTTCTTAACCCGTTGCGTAAAATAGCATTTGGGTTCCCCGCAATATATGCGTCAAAGTAAACACATCGTAACTTATGGGTTTCCCAATGTGATATCCCCCATCTTTCAAACGAAAGTCTCTTATAAACCAAGACATTCTTGGAACGTTCTTCGAATGTCTTACAAACTGATTTCGCCGTAAATAGTTGTGCCGAAGAATTCTGACCGACTCTAGACAAGATTTCATCAATCATGTCTCCGGGTAGGTCTCTTAAAATATTGCGTTATCTATCCATTTTGTGTTTTTATACTGTAAAATAGACAAGAGTTAGATTCATAAAAAAATACTTATTAATACAAGCAATTTTTACATATATCATAAAGCATAAGCACACTATATTACATATATTACACCACACGAATACAACTATCTTATTCCGACTCGCTCGTTTCTTCTTCTTCGGTTTGGGTTCGTTTTGCCAAGTTTCTAGGGATATATGATGTTCCCCTAATACGAGCTGTCGTTTTCCACAACAGTTTAGAAAAACCTGGTGGTTTAGAGGTTCCCGGGTCATTGTTACAACTTAAGGGCTTCGGGGGTTGACGATACATATAAAGTTCATCGGGGTTGGAATTAGATTTCTCTATTTTTATGCCCTTTCCCTTATTATTTTCTTTTACCTTTTTAAATTCAGTTGGGGTAATTTCTATAATATCATCGGAATTCTTGTCGGAATCCGATTCATCTGAGAATTGGTAATCCTTCCAATATTTTGCTTCCTTGGCGAAAACACCATTGACCATAATTAATCTTGGTCGGTTGGTTGAGGATTTTCTTTTACTTAACCGTTTTATTATTTCCCCCACCGGTTCTATTTCCTCCTCCGGTTCCTCCTCTTCCGGTTCTGATTCTTCTTCCGGTTCTGATTCTTCTTCCGGTTCTTCTTCGGGAACTTGTGAATCAGTCCAATATATATTCGACTCTTCGTTATTATTAGGTGAGTCAATGAGATTTGTGCTAGAGGTAGACATCTATCACACAATATCAAACATGTTAAGAGATTAATATATCACATAATATATACATGTTAATAATATATAGTTTCCAACAAAAATGTTAAGCAATCATTTTTAAAGAAAACACGGTCGAAGTCCAGACTCACTAATGCATCCTAACAAACTCGATAAGACACACTAATGCAAATTTTCTGGTTCTCTAAGACCAACACTCTGATACCAACTGAAATGTCCCGTTTTTATTGATTAAAAACGTTCCATATTAATTGATTTCGTTGCGAGGTTTTGACCTCTATATGAGACATTTTTCAAAGACTGCATTCATTTTTAAAACAAACCATAACCTTTATTTCATAAATAAAGGTTCAAAAAGCTTTACGTAGATTATCAAATAATGATAATCTAAAATATCCTGTTTACACACGACCATTACATAATGGTTTACAATACAAATTTGTTACATCGAAATCAGTTTCTTGAATGCAGTTTTTACACAATATCATACAAACATGGACTCCAAATCTTGTCCTTATTTTAGTATGCAATAGCGGAAGCTCTTAGTATTCACCTGAGAATAAACATGCTTTAAACGTCAACAAAAATGTTGGTGAGTTATAGGTTTAACCTATATATATCAAATCGTAACAATAGACCACAAGATTTCATATTTCAATACACATCCCATACATAGAGATAAAAATCATTCATATGGTGAACACCTGGTAACCGACATTAACAAAGATTTCTTGAGGTTGGATGATCACCTTACAAGATTGGAAGTGAGCTAGCAAACTTGAAAGTATTCTTGATTTTATGTAACTAGAACTTGTAGAATATATGAAGAACACTTAGAACTTGAAGATAGAACTTGAGAGAGATCAATTAGATGAAGAAAATTGAAGAATGAAAGTGTTTGTAGGTATTTTTGGTCGTTGGTGTATGGATTAGATATAAAGGATATGTAATTTTGTTTTCATGTAAATAAGTCATGAATGATTACTCATATTTTTGTAATTTTATGAGATATTTCATGCTAGTTGCCAAATGATGGCTTCCACATGTGTTAGGTGACTCACATGGGATGCTAAGAGCTGATCATTGGAGTGTATATACCAATAGTACATGCATCTAAAAGCTGTGTATTGTACGAGTACGAATACGGGTGCATACGAGTAGAATTGTTGATGAAACTGAACGAGGATGTAATTGTAAGCATTTTTGTTAAGTAGAAGTATTTTGATAAGTGTCTTGAAGTCTTTCAAAAGTGTATGAATATATATTAAAATACTACATGTATATACATTTTAACTGAGTCGTTAAGTCATCGTTAGTCGTTACATGTAAACGTTGTTTTGAAACCTTTAGGTTAACGATCTTGTTGAATGTTGTTAACCCATTGTTTATTATAACAAATGAGATGTTAAATTGTTATATTATCATGATATTATGATATATAATATATCTTAGTATGATATATATACAGTTAAATGTCGTTACAACGATAATCGTTACATATATGTCTCGTTTCGAAATCATTAAGTTAGTAGTCTTATTTTTACATATGTATTTCATTGTTAATACACTTAATAATATATTTACTTATCATTTAACATAATTAACCAAGTGTATCAATATCTTAATATGATTCATATGTACCTAGTAAGACGTTGTTATAACGATAATCGTTATATATATCGTTTTCGAGTTTCTTAAATTAATAGTCTCATTTTTATGTATATAACTCATTGTTAAAATACCTAATGAGATACATACTTATAATAAAATCATGTTAACTATATATATAACATATATATGTCATCGTATAGTTTTTACAAGTTTTAACGTTCGTGAATCACCGATCAACTTGGGTGGTCAATTGTCTATATGAAACCTATTTCAATTAATCAAGTCTTAACAAGTTTGATTGCTTAACATGTTGAAAACACTTAATCATGTAAATAACAATTTCATTTAATATATATATAAACATGGAAAAGTTCGGGTCACTACACTTAAACTGCATACCGCTATTTCCCGCCATCTCAAACCAAAAGATATCCGATAAACCTGGATACGCTCTGATACCACTTGTTATGAAAACTTGTTTGACGCACCCACACTAGCGGAAGCGAGGATATAATTGTTTTAGATAAACTTGCGAGAAATAATATAAAGCAAAATAAAGTAACTGATAACACAACGATTTAACGTGGTTCGGCAAAACCCTGCCTACGTCCACCCCCAATAGTCTCCTTTATTCTTATAATATAAAAGAACCCGTTACAAGAAAAAGTCCACTACGAGTTAACCCAAACCCAAGCCCCTTAGATTTTAGTATAAAATCTAAGTTTCTCGTAAACTCTTTTACACTCTTTACAAGAATAAACTCTTAATTATATCCTCACAAATAACACTCTCGTTGATATATGAATCAACTATGTTCTTCTAATTTGTGATACCAATTCTACTCTGCATGAACCTCTACTTATACATGCACATATACATGTGAAAACATGAAATGAAATTGAGCCTTCTTTGACCTGGAAACCTTGTACGTTCGTTTTGTAAGAAGCAAAAAACCAATTTTGCCAAATCTATTTACTAATTAGTCTCCCATGCAAAAAACCAACTTGTACATGTATGCCTACCTCCATGTGAAATTAAAGAGACGTACACAAGTTTCACTTTTCTTTTCAATTGACTTCAACAAAGTTAGGCAACTATAATTAAAAATAGAAAACCACTTGTTTAGCATGCAAATTCCAATTTGACAATTAAATGTTTGTCAATTATTTGGACTCCATCCAACACTAACAATATGGACAAGCAAGTTTAAGTTTAGTAATACAAATGGCTTCAAATATATCCACCTTATTATAAATGTAGTCTCGGATACCCGTGAATAAATCCATTTATCCGATGGTTAGTAAGTAAACGGGGACCCGAATATCCGTAGGGAAATCCGAAACCCGATGGTTACTACATAAATGGGGACCCGCCGAGTATGGGACCGAGTTTCTTAATCGGGTTTGAGACTGGAATTACCTAAACCCGGCCCAAACTCGACCCGATGTCATCCCTTAGTTATACTTATTTCATCTTCATTTCAAAATTAATAACCCCTAAATATAATTCACACTTATTTCATAATTAAGATCCCTTCTCCCAAATTTCATAATCAAATGACGGACGGACTACAATTTAATTACATTACATTTTAGAGTCCCGATGTAAAATTAAAGTTCAAGGACTACGTGTAATTTTGTCTTACTAAGAGACAAAACAAAACACGATAAAAGTGGTTGTAAATTCATGAACTCACATATTTGTCAAAATTTAAATGCATATATAATATATAAATAACTTATTATATAAGCTTTTGTACATAAGTAGTAGCACATGTTCATTTTCATTCAAACATTCTTAATACCTTCATTATTTATTCACTCATTATCCTTTAGATTTTATGGTATTAACAGGAGTCTGTTTCCAATATATGCGACCACCATTCATTTCTTTTCTTCCATTAGGATTGAAAACCGCATTTCTTGCAGTCTTGTGCGTTGTTGCGGGCCACTGCCCGCAACTAATAGCCATGTCCTTTAAGTTTTGGAGGCCTTCAAGTGTTTCAATGATTTCAGTCATTTTGGGCCTATCTTTTGGGTTCAAACTCACACAATATAGAGCTAAAAGAGCCATCTCCTTGGTTCCCCTGACTGAATATTGCCCTGCCAACTTTGGGTCAATTATGCAACGTAATCTTCGTGTACTAGTCAAGTACGGTTTAACCCAATCCACAAGATATTGTTCACTTTTGGGCCTAGTTCTGTCCATTGCCCTTTTGCCGGTCAGTAGTTCTAGCAACACCACTCCAAAACTGTATATGTCGCTCTTTGTGGTTAAATGGCCTACAATTTACATTTACTACAATTATCAGTACATTACTGATAGTTTATGCATAGGTAATACATAACCTTACAAAGCCAGAAATAACTAATAACTTCATTTTTTATTTTATTTTTGGTTTTTAGATATCAAATAATATTAAATCATGCTGAACCAAACAGGTTTATTTGAGCTATAGGTGAGAGTAATACCAGTATTGATATATTCAGGTGCTGCATAACCATAAGTACCCATAACTCTAGTAGTAACATGAGTGTTGGATCCTTCTGGGCCCATTGTTGCCAGCCCAAAATCTGATAACTTTGCATTGAAGTCCTGCAAAATTAATAAAGGAACTAAATATTTCTAGTACTATAAAGTTGTGGAGTTACAATTATAAAAATTCATATAACATTGATCTATTTATTTTTCTTTTTGTTTTTAGTTGTTATATGTTATATGTTATATGATATATGATGTTATAAAGGATATATAAGCATACAGAATCAAGTAAGATGTTAGAAGTCTTGAAATCGCGATATATGACAGGCTTGTCAGCACCATGCAAGAACGCGAGCCCTTTGGCTGCACCTATCGCGATCTTTAATCTGTTTCCCCATGGTAGGCAAACCGAGATCCCTGTTTAACAGCCATTAGTGCTTAATTTACAACAAATATGTTATTTTAAAACTTATGCGAAAAAATTATATATGTGTTTACTCTTGAACAAATGATTTTCCAAACTTCCACGAGGCATGAACTCGTATACAAGGAGTCTTTCTTCTTCTTCACAACAATATCCAATCAGTTTTACTAAGTTTGGATGCCTAAGTTGCCCAAGAAATATCACTTCCGCCTTCAATGATATCCAAAAACAAACAAAGTATATGATCACTGGATAACACTCATGTAAGAACATTCTTATACTTAAAAAATAGTAAGACTAACTATTTAACTCAATATGTATCCGGATTTCATATAATGAATGTGTTTGCATCCACAATATGTGTCCGAATTCATATAATAGGTGTGTTTTCATCTAAAATATGTATCCGAATTTCATATAATGGATGTGTTTGCATCCAATAATGTATCCATATTAAACAAAACTATATATGTGTGACATTGTTATTCTTACCGAATCTTAAATAAGAATGTTTTTATGTGACTTCACCTCTATGGTCACTTGTATATATATTTTAAGATATTTTAATATAATAACAGCATCATATATATAGTTAAACAGTGAAATTACTTACAAGCCATTCGCGATGTCCTTGCAACCCTTCAATGTCAAGAAGCTTAACTGCAACAGCTTGAGCCTTCAACCCTGTCCTCATGTTATCATCCACATAGCCTTTATGGACCGTACCAAAACCACCTTCTCCAAGCAAGAAATTGCTTGAAAAATTTTGAGTTATCGCTTTCAACTCACTAAGTTTAAAGTCAAACAAATCAGGACCAAAAGTATGGGCTATGTCTTCGTTTATACGTACAGAAGAAGAATGACTAATGTCAGAGAACGAAATGTGTCTAAACGACGGTGAAGGTGTCACATTCTTTGAATAATCGGATGCAAGAGACGAAGAAGTCTTACACCTATTAAACTTGTCGAAGACCATATGGTCTTCAACAGAACAACAGTTTGCTATAAAAGGTTGCCAAGATCTCGATTTCGAAGAGGTTTTCATTTTTAATAATGAATGTTATGGTATTGAATGGAGAATGAATTGTAGGAGTATAAGTATTGGTCTTAGAGGATTTATTTAGGGGCAAATAGTTTATATTTGTGTAACAACTCCTCAACCACTATATGTTAAATTTGGGTGTTTTGTTGTAATGCTTTAGAAATGGGGTAGTGTTTAAGTTGCTTATTTTGGCATTTAGGTGATGTCTACATGTAAAAGTAGACCATGGATATTGTGTGCATTTGGTACTATTTGATTTGTGTGATAAATTGATGAAAAAAGCCATGTTGGTTCATATGTAGGGTGACGACCCACTTCAAATGTCAATAAGAATGAGATCTGATGTGTTGACATTTGTGCTAATATTTTTGCTAAGGTGCTAAAAATTTGCTGAGGATAGTATAAAATCTTGAGTTAAAACTAAAAAGTTTACATTTTATTTATGCATATTATTAAGTTATTATTTTAAATGATGTTTGCTATCTCAAATGGGTCTAAATACTTAAAGTTAACAAAATTATGACATGTACGTAATTTTGTGCCAAGTAAATATCACAAATACTTAAAAAAAAAAAAAAAAAATAATGTGTTAAGTCACGCATATATTTATATAAAGAAATTTATTGTGCTACAAATAGTTTAAACTGGAAAAAACCTTAAGATAAAAGGATAAATAAATATGACAAGAAATTGCCTAAACTGTTTGTATATAAGTACAGTATCATTTTAGACTGTTTTATTATACTTTAACTTTAACTTAATTTATTTATATTTATATTTATATATAAGTCTTGGCTATCATAACCCAAAACAAATAATTAAACAAATGCGGGTTCGAATAAAACAGACATAATCCTACCCATTTAGTCAACACCAAACAATGTTTACAGTTTTAATAACCCGTTACCTTTACATCCATTTGATTATTATCCAGCCAGAAGGCTAATAACAATTGATGTGGCAATGATAAATATTAAATAAAAACTGAAATAATAATAATAATATACCTGGAGTGGTTTGAATGGATCGGGTGATACTGTTAAAATGGATTAGGGAATCTTGACCCAATTCCTACTCCACTTTTAACATAAATATAAAATATAAATATAAATCTCGGATCCAATGTCCATTATCCACAATAAACAATGTTTAAGTAATATCTTTTTAGTAATAGGTTAAGAGCCAATTATTAGTTATCACTTATTAGCTCTACATATATATACTAGTAGGGTATATAAAACATTGGGGTTGGATACTTGGATTAGAAAACTACAAATAGCTGCATGTCTAGAGTAATGCAAAATTGGCAAATTGCAAATTGACCAAAAGTAAATAAATACGGAGTAACTGATACCATTCCCATGTTTAAATTCATCAACAAAAATGATTAAAGCAACAAACTATGAAGCAACGAAGAACTTCTATAAATGCCAAAGCGCATAAGCAGGTTTAACAGAGTTTTAAGAGTAACTAAGAATTCGTCCGTGGACGCTTGGGTGAGTTATTTGCAGATTCCCCATTAGTAGATGTTAACGAAGCCTTGTGAATTTCTGCTACAGCAGCAGCAGTTGTTGAAACCGCATCTTTCATTTCAGATATTTTTGAACTAGTGTGCTCTTTGTACTTTGACACTGAATCGACCAATGCCAATAGTTCTTGAGCACACATCTGAAGTTCATCTTCACCTTGCTTTATTGCTTGTTGCAACTTCATTTTGGAACTCTTCACAAATGTATATATATACTTTGTTACAATGTAATGGAAACAACAGAGTTACATAGATAGTATATGCAATTTATATTTTCGGTCATATATCATTCGTATGGCTCAACCGCACTCGCCTACTTTATCAGAGGTGGCAATATGGCCGGTTAGCAGGTCAACATGAAACAGGGACAAAACGGGTATTTTTGGTATGGGTTGAGCTGACCCAGACAACTTTTGTTCAAAGTTGTTAACTTTTTAAGATATCACTTTATCATATGGGATTACAAAGCTCGGTTAAGAAAAACTGATTAGGTTGTTTTACAAAGTAATAGAACATGTTGACAAAACAAAACCTGACCTCAACAAATTCATGAGCTTCCTTTTCGACGGCATTGACCTTTTGAGAATCGGCTTGAAAGTTTTTAACCAACTGTCTAGCTTCCATTGCACACCTGGAGATGTAATCTTCTGTTTCATTCTTAATTGAGTTCAACTGAGTTCCCACCTAATCAAACAATCAGCATAGCATCATTGTAAGAAGAAAAATAATTAGCAAAAATGATATCTAATCCGTATTTATTAGGATACAGTCCTAATTTTCATTTAAAAAGTCCAATTAAATAAATTGCTTCAAACTGTAATCCTTTAATGTCAAACAATATTACATTCACCAGCACCACAAAAAAAACAAAAGTGAATCAGCAAATAAAACTGGTAGTTACTTCATCAATTCGTGACTGAAGCATGGCAATACGATTTCTTTTTTGATCAATCTTTACACCAATCTCACGGGCTTGTTGCTGAAGCTGAATCAAACTTTCCAAATATTCATTTGAAGTTCTCTTTACTTCATCACTTAAGGAACCGAGTACAGGCTTCAATGTTGATTTATAATCAATCCCAAGCACCTCAGAAAGTGTTGTACCTTTGTCATTCAACTGATACACAATATCATTTCCTAGTTTCAACCTAAAATATCAACAAGAAAACCACAAATATCATTATATATATTCTTGCAGCATTATATACTCCCTAACAATATCACAAAACGTTGTTATTTAATACGAGTAACTTATTATAGAACCCTAAATTTACCTCCGGATAGCCTGGTTTCCCTCAATCTGAAGTGCCTCAAGCTCTTTAAGCATTCTCATGATAACACCATTTAAATCCCAACACTTTCCCTCCCATTCGTTCCTCTCAATTTCAACCTCTCCGATATCTCTTTCAACCAACTGCAACTCACTTCTCTGCATCTCTCATATTAATTGCCTGTTCCTCCACTTTCTTCTTTAACTCTTCATTCCCCTCACATATCCTATTCCTTTGCTCAACTTTGATTCTCAATTCCTTTTCTTTTTCTTCCGTTTGCTCATCGACTTTCACCTCGTGTGCCTGCAATTGCTCAATCAAATCATCAAATTTCATCATATCTTTTTCCATCACACTCCTTTCTTCCTCTTTTGATTCCCTTAACGACGGCCCAGTCTTCATATCCTCTAAATTAGCCTCCAACTCCTTCACAGTTTCTGCTAGCATCATCACATTCTCCTCCTCCACCATTTTCGCCTATTATCGGCATTTTACAGACACATAAACCGTAATTATAATAATGAAAAGATATAGTATAAGTAAATAGACAAACAATTTCTATGCATATACCTGTTGTAATTGCTCCATATAACTTTCCCCTTCCCTATTCATAGCCTCATCATCTCCAGTAATAAAATGGAAATAAGTACTCAAACTATAATCGAATATACTATCTCGAAAGATCTGCGAAGAATTTTCGAGATGCTGGTTATACATTGCAAGCTCAACGAGCCAATGAAGCACAGCTAAAACACTAGGAAACGAGTGAGGTGTTCCAGGCGCCTTAAAAGACGATTTATGGATTTTAATCGGACAATTCGAATATTTCAAAAAATCAATCAAATCGTCTTCAATTTTACTGCCAGTCGGATAGTCAAGACGTGCGAGAACGAATTTTAGGGTATCAGTTATGTCTTTGTTGGATGGTAGTGGTTTAAGTTTGAATGAGATCGGAATTGAACAATCGATTAGGTAGGAATTGATGATTGAAATGGCGTGGATTTGGTACGATCGGTTGGTGACGGAGATTGCGGCGGATGCACGGTGGTGGTTGTGACAACCCGGAAATTTCCAACCAAATTTAAACTTTAATCTTTATATGTTTCCGACACGATAAGCAATATTTGTTAAGTTAAATTTCAAGAATTTTAAACTATGTTCATACATTCATTCAACCTTGACCAAGTTCCAACGATTCACGAACCATTAAACGAATATGATTATATATGTATATGTGTATATATATTATAACTTGAAACGTAAACAAAATATTAGATTAAATACTTTATATGATTGTATCTGTTTCAAAATATTTATCAATGGAATTAGAAGATAAGATCAAATGATTGAATTATCAGATATATTGAATTATGATTACAAGTCTCTGTTGAAAGGCCCACGTTGATTTGAGAAATCTTTCCATTTTAACAATATTCGGAAAATGGTAAAGTGATTTATAAATAAGAACAAATTGTCAATCATTGAGAACTAGACAAAGGATAGTGGAAGATTGAATCTCATAAAGACTCGATTGATCTATTTAGTTTCAAACGTACAAAAACGTTTTCAGTTTAAAAAGAACTTTATTATTAAAACGTATATAACTTTTATAAATATCTAGAACCACTTTTGACAACTCATTACTTAACTAGTATGATAAAGATAACGATATTTATATTTTATTTTATATATATAACGATTTAAATTAATATTATATATATTTATACGCGTATTATACGTACATAGTTTTATACTTTTACTATACTTAAACTTTACCTTTACTTTATTTTTACTTTACTTTAACTTTAATAATTCACTTTAATAATTCATACTTTAATAATTCACTTTAATAATTCATACTTTAATAATTCACTTTAATAATTCATACTTTAATAATTCACTTTAATAATTCATACTTTAATAATTCACTTTAATAATTCAAAAATCTATTATAAATAGAATTCAATAGGTTTCATTATTTCATAGAAACTTGAAAATATTTTTCTCTAAACTCTCTCAATCGATTTACATATATATATTTACTCCGTATTATTTCAAGATATTATTAGTATACATAAAATATTACGACGGAGTGCTGTCCGAGTGATTTCGAAATTGTTTTTCGAGTGGGATAGGGTTAAGGAAATTATGGGTTATAGCTATGGAGGTGATTGAGTATGGTTCATGGGTATGCTCGTGAGGTCAATATAGTGTTTATCATTTCCGTTGCATCTACGTACCTTTCCTGCAATATTGAATCTCAATATTGATACGTGAGTACTCATAATTTAACTTTTACATACTAATAGTGTATCCCTGACTAGTGCTCGAGTATTTAGGATTATGCATGCTTGTACTTTTGATATTGCTCTTAGACAGGTTAGGTTGAATGTTGAATTAGTTACACTTGCGGTTGAGATAAGGTATAAGATATGCATGTCCTTGGAAAGCTAGCGAAAAATTAAGAACTTTTCCTTTAGATATCGAATGGTTTCGATGAACGGATTAGAAGTTATAATCAATTGAATTTTCGATATTTTTATTAAAAATGATTATTATTATCGTCGTTTTTATCGTCGTTCTAGTTTTATCTTATTATTATCATTATTATTATCTTTATCAATAAAAGAGATCTATCATTAAAAATTGTTATTTTTTTTATTATTACTATCGTTATTATCGTTAAAGTTATAATTAGTATTATTATTATTATCCAATTATTATTATTATTATTATTATTGGTATTATTATTATTATTATTATTATCATTATTAATATATATATCATTATTTAAAAATGGTTATTGTTATTGTTATTATTATTATTACTATATTATCATTAAGATAATTATTAGTATTATCGTTAATAATGTTATAGTAACTATCATTATTAATATTAGTGTAATTAAAACAAATATTTGTAACACCTAATTATTTTGATTACTATTATTATCATTATTATGAACACGATATAAAAGACGATTAAAAGCTATTAAACGAAACGATTAGGAAATAATGGGTAAGAGTATCATGATGAAATTAAAATGTTATAAGATATTGATTTAGATAAAATTATCGTTCTTATTATTTTTATCATTACTATTATTATTAAAAGTATCGTTAGTATTAAAACTATCATTTTAACAAAAATTATCATTTTAATAGAAATGTCATTGTTACTATAAAATATCATTATTATTATTATTTTAAATAGAATTATTATTTTAAAGATAATATTAAAAATTATCGTAAATATTAAAGTTATCATAATTAGAATTATCGTTTTATCTAATGTCATCTTAGTAATTATAAATATTAATATTTTTATAATAATAATTATTATTACAAAATAATATAACTTTTACTTACTATCATTATAGATATTATTTTATCAAATAAATATGTGATACAAACATATTTTACTACGTGTAATAACTTACTTTAATAATACCTATCATATTATCTTTATGATATTAAATGAACCCTATAAATTTTATTACTTAATATATATATAAGTATATTTTATTATATAAATTTAATATAAAATTTTATTTATTAATAAATAAATTATATTATTTACTCTAATAAATCTTTTAAAAATATTTAAAAATATAAAACAACGATATTTAAACTATATATTAATCATGTATAGATTTTTGGAAATTATTTTGAGTCAAATTTACTTTTGTTGACTTTTGCATATTAGTCTCGAGCATTAGGATTGTGGTACACTATGACTTGACCTAATTTGTTAGACAAATATTGACCAACACATAAATATATATAATTAATTTAGGTTCGTGAATCCGAGGTCAACCTTGCACTTGTTCAATGACGTTATATGTATTTTTACTACGAAATACAGTATGGTGAGTTTCATTTGCCTTTTTACCCTTTATATTTTTGGGACTGAGAATACATGCGCTTTTATAAATGTTTGACGAAATAGACACAAGTAATTGAAACTACATTCTATGGTTGAATTATCGAAATCGAATATGCCCCTTTTTATTAAAGTCTGGTAATCTAAGAATTAGGGAACAGACACCCTAATTGACGCGAATCCTAAAGATAGATCTATTGGGCCTAACAAACTCCATCCAAAGTACCGGATGCTTTAGTACTTCGAAATTTATATCATGTCCGAAGGAGGATCCTGGAATGATAGGGGATATTCTTATATGTATCTAGTTAATGTCGGTTACCAGGTGTTCACCATATGAATGATTATTTTTGTCTCTATGCATGGGACGTATATTTATGAGAACTCGAAATGAAATTCTTGTGGTCTATTAAAATGATGAAAATAAATGATTATGATAAACTAATGAACTCACCAACCTTTTGGTTGACACTTTAAAGCATGTTTATTCTCAGGTGTTAAAGAAATCTTCCGCTGTGCATTTGCTCATTTTAAAGATATTACTTGGAGTCTTTCATAGCATATTTCGAAGAACGTTGTATTCGAGTCATTGAGTTCATCAAAGATTATTATTAAATCAATTTATAGTTGGATAGTGGATATTATGAAATGGTATGCATGTCTGTCAATTTTCGATGTAAAGAAAGATTGTCTTTTAAAAACGAATGCAATGTTTGTAAAATGTATCATATAGAGGTCAAATACCTCGCAATGTAATCAACTATTATGAATCATTTATAATGTATATGAACGGGTCCTTTCAGTGGTTAATACCGGCGGAATGGGCAGAGGAAGGACGGCTGGAGAAAAAACTGATGGAGTTAAGGGGTATCGCTTGTGGGACCCCACTGCCCACAAAGTAGTCATCAGCAGAGATGTTGTCTTTACAGAAGACAAAGATCTTGAAGATGATAGCACTTCAAAAGAAACTATACCGATACAGGTGGGTAATGAATTTCATAAAGATTCTTCTGAAGCAGTACCAGAGCACGATGAAAATCAAGTAGTCATTGATGAAGCTCCAGCGACTCGTATTTCTAATCGGAAAAGAAAACGTCCAGGGTGGCACTCAGATTATATTATGGAAAGCAATGTTGCATATTGTCTTCTAACAGAGGAAGGAGAACCAACAACTCTTCGCGAGGCACTGAAACATTCAGATGCATCTCAGTGGATGACAGCTATGCAGGAAGAAATTGAAGCTCTTCATAAAAATAAAACATGGGAACTTGTGCCATTTGTGCCATTTGTGATGACCCGGGAATTTCCGACCAAATTTAAACTTGAATCTTATATGGTTGCGACACGATAAACAAAGCCTATTAGTTTAAGTCTCAAAAACTTTGAACTGTTTTCATGTATGCAATTACCTGTGACTACTTCAGACGATTCACGAACCTTTAATCGTAAATAGAAATTTAATCGTAAATAGAAATGTAAATATATATAAATAACTATGCATGTAAATAATTATATATTATAAATATATTAATAAACTATTATGTGATTTAGAAAGAAAACTAAAATTTAGTATTTAAAAATGATAAAGAGAATAGATTAAATATACATAATTATTGATTGTATGCTCATTGTAAAGACATTATTTGGAGTCGATCATCGCAATGGAACCAGATGTTGGTGACTTCGTCCAGACGGATTAGGACGGGGTATGACATGTGTGTCATACCCCGTCCTAATCCGTCTGGACGAAGTCACCAACATCTGGTTCCATTGCGATGATCGACTCCAAATAATGTCTTTACAATGAGCATACAATCAATATTATGTATATTTAATCTATTCTCTTTATCATTTTTAAATACTAAATTTTAGTTTTCTTTCTAAATCACATAATAGTTTATTAATATATTTATAATATATAATTATTTACATGCATAGTTATTTATATATATTTACATTTCTATTTACGATTAAAGGTTCGTGAATCGTCGGAAGTAGTCACAGGTAATTGCATACATGAAAACAGTTCAAAGTTTTTGAGACTTAAACTAATAGGCTTTGCTTATCGTGTCGCAACCATATAAGATTCAAGTTTAAATTTGGTCGAAAATTCCCGGGTCATCACAGTACCTACCCGTTAAAGAAATTTCGTCCCGAAATTTGAGTGAGGTCGTCATGGCTAACAATAAATATGTTTTCCTGACGAATATGAGTTGATAAATAGAGTTTTATCATTATTGAATAATACAGATAAAATAATTCGATTATTCGAAGAGCACGAATGAAGTTATCACAAAAAAAAATGAAATGAATAAATGAAGTTTCGTTTAAACTTTTGACGTTGCCTTGGTTGAATTCCGGAATTCAAGGAATTTAAAGAAAATCTTCGAAATCTAAATGAGATATGATTCTTCGGTAAATGAGGAAATTAAGATCTCTATAATTAAATACGGTGATATACCTTGATTACTCTGTCTGATATTTTCATTATAAATTAAACTCTTCCGTTCCATTATTCTCACCATTCCTACACTTTCTTTCTTAGTTCATACATCCAAAAGATTGTGAAATGCTTAATCCTATTCTAATCCTTGATACTTTTCTAATTATCACTTCTGTCATCCTTCTTTTCAATCTTCCACCAGAAGAATCTGTTTACTTCTACTATTACCTTGGGGTGATACTATTCTTAATTATACTGTGTCTTTATATTGATATTCATATTAATATCCATGGTTTGTAACCTCCGTGTTGTTATTGGGCTTTATATTTTCTCTTATACTTTGGATCTCTTTGCCTTTTTATTATCCTCTCGACCTCTAGTAAAGCGAGCAATAGTCCAGAATTCGTAAGTATGGAGTTTCAAATGAACTTAATGTCCTAAACAAGAAGGAACGTAATGGCACGCTTTGATTTGTCAAATTACTAGAATCACTGAGAATAGAACTATCAAGAATATATTTTCTTGATATGTTCAGAAGTTAATCAAAATGAAAGAGTTATGTAACATGACACATGATGACGTTATAATCTGTGAATCATCATGTTCCATTTAGAAACTTAGCATGACTTAATGTAATATAATCACATTGATCAAGTGTCATTATATTATACTAACTCATGCATCAGTTCTCAACATTACTTCAATAACATTCATATTTTAAGCTCGAAAGTTTACAGAATATAGAAACTAACAGTTTCTATATGATGTAACACTGATAGCACGAAGAGATTAATGATTTCAGATAAGAATAGTTATGAAAATATCTTCAGAAATATGGAAGATATTTATAATGAAATATACGATGATATCTTGGAATTTCTAATATCGAAGGATGGTGAAGAAAATTTTTCCGCAAGAGTTTGGAGTCAGAAGTAAGGTATTCGTTAAAGATTTCATCAGAAACAGAATCATCAGGATTCTTAATGTACAAATTTAGTCCTTGTGATTTGTTCAGAGACTCCTTCGTAGTTTGCTCAATGAGTTTTTCAGTTTCAAACTTTTTATGAGCTTTGCCAACATACAATTCTTTATCATCAAACTTCCGATGATTAAGGTCGCTTACGGTTGTCTACGGTTTTTTGCTACTTCATTCAGCTTTTTCAACATTCAGAGTATTGATTTGTAGACTGAGTGCTTTTCAGAATTTCAGAATGAAAGATCATAATTCTAAGAGATAAATGTCATACATATAACTGTTGATGTAGATATGCTGTGAGTTTTCAAAGTACTGATTGCTGATTCCCGGTAATTGGTATGGCAATTCTCGTTACAAGATGTGGATGAGTATATGATAAGGTTTCAACAAATAAATATAATGATTTATCAGAGAGATTTAAGCCAAGAAGCAACGAGGTTGCTGGTACGTCTGCTGGTAATATGGTGGAATATAAAAGGTTCCCTGGTAACAATAAAAGAGCACGCATAAATCAAAGTGATAATAAGGGTATTTCGAACAAAAAATCGAAGTTGACTTGTTGGAGCTGTGACAAAATTTGCTACTTTGAAAGGAATCACCAAGTTATTTTGGGAAATAATAACACTAAAGGAATTAGCACAGATACGTGTTAAACGTTTACTCAGGTTCCGAGAGTTTTTTTTTCCAGGTGCATAACTATATGCATCAATCTTTTCTTCCGTAGATGAAGAGCGGTTGGCTCATCCTCTCGATTGAGGTGTTTTCAAGAATCATGAAAGGTTTGAACGCATATTGTAATCGTCAAGATACAAATGAGGTTTAAGATGAAATCAAGTGGCAAACTTGAAGAAAAATGTTTAGTTTCATATGTTATGATCAATATTTTAATTCATTTTAATTGTCCAATGTTATTAGTCCACAGTCGATAGTCCACAGTTAACAGTACAATAATTCATATTCATATATAGTTTATAATATTCGAATTAATTAATACGTATCGTGACCCGTGTACATGTCTCAGACTCGATCACAACTCAAACTATATATATTATTGTAGAATGAACCTCAACCCTGTATAGCTAACTCCAGCATTACTGCATATAGAGTGTTTATGGTTATTCCAAATAATATATATAGATGCGTCGATATGATATGTCAAAACTTTGTATACGTGTCCCGATATTTAAAGTGCATAAAATAAATAACAGAAATTAAATGACGATAAATAAAACTGCGAGAATTAAAATTGCGATAAATAAAATGCGATAAATAAAATGTAATCAGTTAGCTAGGAACAGTTAGCTAGGATTTTGTTAGCGTGGATTCTTAACAAAATTTCTCATAATTAATCTGTTTGTTTCTAACAAATTTTATTTTGTAAAATGTTTTCTTCATTATGCCACTTGTCAAATTCTGATAGGTCAAAATCCAAATATGAAATTGAATGAAAATAGTTATTCTGTGGTGAAAGGATTCGTATATCTGTGGATGTAAGTAGAATAGTAACTGACTTTTGAATCAGATTCGAAGAATGTACAATGTAACTTATTAATGTGAAATCTAAATATTCCTCGGGTATTACCTACCATTTAAAATATTTTCACCATTGACAGTTTGTACGAAAGAACTTTTAATTACAATCTTTATGAAAAAATATATATGATAATGCTAAAAACGAACATATATTTCATAGCATTATTCCTCAAGAAAGACAAGCTTTTAGTTGCAATTGTTCTATTTACAAGTGATATTCGTTTAAATAATAAAAGGTGAAGACAAAAGACAGATTCGACGAATTGAAGACGCAAACGACCAAAAAGCTCAAAAGTACAAAATACAATCAAAGAGGTTCCAATTATTGATAAGAAACGTCTCGAAATTACAAGAGTACAAGATTCAAAACGCAAAGTACAAGATATTAAATTGTACGCAAGGACGTTCGAAAATCCGGAACCGGGACCGGAGTCAACTCTCAACGCTCGACGCAACGGACTAAAAATTACAAGTCAACTATGCACATAAATATACTATAATATTTAAATAATTCTTATAATTATTTAATATATTATATTATTTATAAAACCGTCGGCAGAAGAAAACAACCAAAAATGAGCCTCCCCAGCTGGCCATGCGATCGCATGGCCTGGAAGGCATAAATCCATGCGATCGCATGAGCCCCAGTTCCAGCCCACATGCCTATAAAAATCGAGCTTTGGTGCACCAAAAATAATCTATCTTTCTCTTCTCTCCATATATACGTAAAATATATATTTATAATTTATATTTTAATTTTAATTTTAATTATAATTCTAATAATAAGGGTATGTTAGCGAATATTGTAAGGGTGTAAGTCGAAATTCTGTCCGTGTAACGCTACACTATTTTTAATCATTGTAAGTTATGTTCAACCTTTTTACATTAATGTCTCGTAGCTAAGTTATTATTATGCTTATTTAATCCGAAGTAATCATGATGTTGGGCTAATTACTAAAATTGGGTAATTGGGCTTTGTACCATAATTGGGGTTTGGACAAAAGAACGACACTTGTGGAAATTAGACTATGAGCTATTAATGGGCTTTATATTTGTTTAACTAAATGATAGTTTGTTAATGTTAATATAAAGATTTACAATTGGGCGTCCCTATAAATTACCATATACACTCAATCGGACACGATGGGGGGGTATTTATATGTATGAATAATCGTTCATTTAACCGGACACGGGAATGGATTAATAGCCACTAGAATAATCAAAACAGGGGTGAAATTATGTACAAAGGACACTTGGTATAATTGATAACAAAATATTAAAACCTTGGGTTACACTCAGTCGACATCCTGGTGTAATTATTAAACAAAGTATTAAAATCTTGTTACAGTTTAAATCCCCAATTAGTTGGAATATTTAACTTCGGGTATAAGAATAATTTGACGAGGACACTCGCACTTTATATTTATGACTGATGGACTGTTATGGACAAAAACCAGCCGGACATATTAAATAATCCAGGACAAAGGACAATTAACCCATGGGCATAAAACTAAAATCAACACGTCAAACATCATGATTACGGAAGTTTAAATAAGCATAATTCTTTTATTTCATATTTAATTTCCTTTATTTTATATTTAATTGCACTTCTAATTATCGCACTTTTATTTATTGTTATTGCACTTTTAATTATCGTCCTTTTTAATTATCGCAAGTTTATTTTATCGCACTTTTATTATTCGCAATTTCATTATCGTTATTTACTTTACGCTTAAAATTAAGTCTTGTATTTATTTATTATTTTACATTTGGTTTTAACTGCGACTAAAGTTTTAAAATCGACAAACCGGTCATTAAACGGTAAAAACCCCCTTTATAATAATAATATTACTTATATATATGTTTGTATTTTTATAAAAGTAAACTAATATAGCGTTGAGCTTTGTTTAAAAAAAGATTCCCTGTGGAACGAACCGGACTTACTAAAAACTACACTACTGTACGATTAGGTACACTGCCTATAAGTGTTGTAGCAAGGTTTAAGTATATCCATTCTATAAATAAATAAATATCTTGTGTAAAATTGTATCGTATTTAATAGTATTTCCTGCAAAAATTTAATAGTATTTTATACCACTCCGCTACCACATCAAGTATTTTTGGCGCCGCTGCCAGGGAACTATCTTAAAAGCCGGAAGCGCAACGCTAATATATAAAATAAAATAAAAGATTTTTAGTTTACTTTTATTAAAATTCGTTTTTGTAAAAAAAAAAAACGTTTTAAATATTCGAAAATATAAAAAGAAAAACAAAAATATAAATATTTTTAGGAGTTTGATAAATATTTAAGTTTTATAAAGTTTCTTTGTTTTTATTTTATAAAAACATAAGTTTTATTTAAGTATTTTGTTTTTATTTAAAAACATAAAATATATATATATATATATACATATATATATATATAATTCTAGTTTTAAGATTTTTATTTATAAAATTATAAAATATTTCTATTTAGATATAAGTTTTTATTATATAAATACTCTTATTAAAACAGAAAATTAAAAACAGAAATTAAAAAAAAAATAATAAAAAATAAATAAAGAAAAACGCGTCGAATTTAAATAACCTGTCAGCTGAATTTTGGAACCCCGCGAGTCACGGGGTTTGAAGCTTTGAATACCGCAAGTCGCGGAGACCATCTGACACAGCTGACCAGAACCCTAATCAAGCATTAATTACGGGTAATTATAATAATTATTAATATAAAACCCTAATTATCAATTATTATTAAAATTAAGTTTTATTTTAAAATTTCTTTTTATTTAATTTGTTTTATTTAGTTTAATTAGTTTAATTAAATTGTAAAATTAGTAGTTTTATTAAATAAATAATATAAAAATAATATTTTTATAAAAATTGTACTTTTTACAACTTTTTGTATATTTTTATATTTTATCCCTTTTTAATTGTTTTAGCGTAATATTTGTATTTTTAGCTCATATTTAGTTTTAAACTTAGTTTTTGCCATAGTTATTTTTACTTCTAGATTTTTAGGCTTTGCCGTAGAATTTCTTAAGTGCTTTTTCTTTAGACTAAGATTTAGGTACTTTAGAATTTTGCGACGCCTTTTTAAGTTTTAGTTTCTTTTTAAGTTATTTCCATTTGGGATATAGTTTTTCCTGTAAGCTTTAATATTTTTAAACACCTTTTACTATGTATCAATTATTATTCCAATTAGTAATCTCAATTTGCGATTATAATTTTAAGTTAGTTGTAGTAATAAGGTTAGGTTAGTCAAGTATTTTTAAGTTTTATAAGTTTCTTTAATTTTTCCGTCACCTTTTATTTTTCAACCATTTTTCTTTTTCAACCTTTTTCCGACGAACTCTTTTTCTTTCTTATTTCTCGCTATTCTAGTTTTAGGACATAGATTTTTATTCTACTTCTTATCTAAATTTCTTAAAATTACGAAAATTTATTTTAAGTGGTTAAATTGATAGACATCAAAATTTTCTGGTTCGTAGTAATAGTTGGATTTGTACGTGGACCGGGTTATTGGAGCCAAACAGTCCTCAATTATATTGAGACCAAACGAATCCTGCCCCTCTGCTGCATCTTTTGGCTATTCGAAACGTGGGCAAAATCAGAAAAGTCTATTGATTGGATAACTTATTATAATTTTTCTTTCCTTTTTAAAACTAATAGGATATTCAGTGAATGCACCGAGCAAGACGATCACCACCTTTTGTACGTTCACCACCTGTAACTAGATCAAGACATTTAGCAAATATAACCGCCGTTGATTTTTCTTTAGAATCGTCATCCAGTCAACCAAGTACTTCAGTTCAAATTTCCGATAATCCATTTTTTGAACCCAACCTCACAATTGAGAATCCGGAGAATATTCAGGAACGGTTCGTAGATCCTGAACCATTAAACTTTCCTCCGGAACCACCAATCATTTAAACAGAGATTGTTGAGGAACGAACCATTAAATCAGAATCCTCTAGTGATTCCGATTCAACAAATTCAATTATGGAGAATCTGGAACCTTTAAGTATGGAAGACCGAATGAGAGCTAAACGCACTGGCCAAGGTCACGCAATTACTCATCCAGACATTAATGCGCCAGATTATGAAATCAAAGGACAAATTTTACACATGGTGACTAATCAATGCCAATTCAGTGGTGCGCCGAAGGAAGATCCAAATGAACATCTACGTACCTTTAATAGGATCTGCACACTATTTAAAATCCGAGAAGTGGAGGATGAACAGATATATCTCATGTTATTTCCCTGGACTTTAAAGGGAGAAGCCAAAGATTGGTTGGAATCGTTACCTGAAGGGGCGATCGATACATGGGATGTTTTAGTTGACAAATTTCTTAAACAATTCTTTCCTGCATCTAAAGCCGTAAGACTTCAAGCAGAAATTGTTACGTTTACACAAAAACCGAATGAAACTCTATATGAGGCATGGACTAGATATGGAAAGTTATTAAGAGGATGTCCGCAACATGGTTTAGACACCTGTCAAATAGTACAAATATTCTACCAAGGATGCGACATCACTACAAGAAAAGACATAGATATAGCAGCTGGTGGTTCTATTATGAAGAAAACCGAAACTGATGCTTACAAAATTATTGATAACACTGCTTCCCACTCACATGAGTGGCACCAAGAAAAAGATATCGTTAGATCATCTAAAGCAGCTAGAGCCGATTCTAGCCATGACTTAGATTCCATTTCTGCAAAGATAGATGCTGTGGAAAGACGAATGGAAAAGATGACTAAGGATATTCACTCAATACGAATTAGTTGTGAGCAGTGTGGAGGACCACATTTGACAAAAGATTGTCTCAGTATTGAATTAACAATGGAACAAAGAGAGAATATTTCATACATAAACCAAAGGCCTGGAAATAATTATCAGAATAATTATCAACCGCCAAGACCGATTTACAATCAAAACCAGAATTATAACAGAAATATTCCATACAACAACCAACAAGGTCCTAGCAATCAACAAGTATCCAATAATAATTACAATCAGCAAAGACCGAATTTTCAAAACAAACCACCACAACAAACCGATGATAAAAAGCCGAATTTAGAAGATATGATGACGAAGCTAGTTGAAACTCAAACGCAGTTTTTCACATCTCAGAAACAAACTAATGAACAAAATGCTCAAGCATTTAGAAATCAACAAGCTTCTATTCAAAATCTAGAACAAGAAGTGAGTAACCTAGCAAGGTTAATAGGTGAAAGAAAACCAGGAAGTCTACCTAGTGATACAAATGCCAACCCCCGGAATGAAACAGCTAAAGCTATTACCACAAGAAGTGGTACAACACTTAAACCACCTGAAATACCTGTAACTTCTGATGAAACTATTCCTACTCCACAAGAACCACAACCTGATCAAGATAAGGAAAAAGAACCGGTAGTTGAAAAGGTTAATGAAGATAACACAGTTAAGTATAAACCTTATGTTAAACCATACCAACCACCACTTCCTTATCCGAGTAAAATGAAGAAAGAAAAACTTGAAGCCGAGCAATCCAAATTCTTGGATATGTTTAAACAGATAAATGTAAATCTTCCTTTCATTGATGTGATTTCAGGAATGCCTAGATATACTAAATTCTTGAAAGATCTAATCTCAAATAGAAAGAAAATGGAAGAACTCTCGGCTGTTACTATGAATGCTAATTGTTCAGCAGTGCTGTTGAATAAGATACCAGAAAAACTATCTGATCCAGGAAGTTTCACAATTCCATGTTTTCTGGGTAGTCTTAGTTCAATAGAAGCATTGGCAGACTTAGGTGCTAGTATAAATCTAATGTCGTATTCACTATACGCTAAACTAGACCTTGGAGAATTGAAACCAACCAGAATAAGCATACAACTAGCCGATAGATCAATAAAATATCCTAGAGGGATAATGGAGAACATGCTAGTTAAAGTTGGTACTTTAGTATTTCCAGTAGATTTTGTTGTTCTGGACATGGAAGAAGATTCTCAAGTTCCTCTCATATTAGGAAGACCATTCTTAAACACGGCTAAAGCAATGATAGACGTGTTCGGTAAGAAACTGACCCTAAGTATAGAGGATGAGAGTGTTACCTTTTCAGTTGATAGAGCAATGCAACAACCACAATCTGCAGATGATACATGTTATTATATTCAAACTATAGATGCACATGCAGAATTATTAGAAGAATTTCCAGAATTACAAGGAACAGGAGAATGTTCTTTAGGAGAAGGTAATGAACCAATTGATGAAGCTGAAATGTTAGCTACACTTATAGCTAATGGATATGAACCAACAACAGAAGAAATTCAAATGCTAAAAGAAGAAGACAGATATCGATATAAATCATCGATAGAAGAACCTCCGAAATTAGAATTAAAGCCACTTCCAAACCATTTGGAATACGCTTATTTACATGGTGAATCTGAATTACCTGTAATAATATCGTCTTCTCTTACTGAAAATGAGAAATCACAACTCATTTCTGTGTTGAAAGCTCATAAACCAGCCATTGCATGGAAGATTCATGATATTAAAGGAATAAGTCCTTCGTATTGCACACATAAAATCCTTATGGAAGAAGGTCATAAAACGTATGTGCAACGCCAACGAAGACTAAATCCTAATATGCAAGATGTAGTTAAGAAAGAGATTATTAAACTGCTAGATGCAGGTCTAATTTATCCAATCTCTGATAGTCCATGGGTAAGCCCAATTCAATGCGTACCTAAGAAGGGTGGCATGACTGTCATTACAAATGAGAAAAATGAGCTTATTCCTACTAGGACTGTAACAGGATGGCGTGTGTGTATTGATTATAGAAAATTAAATGACGCCACTAGAAAAGATCACTTTTCCTTACCTTTCATTGATCAAATGTTGGAAAGATTAGCCGGAAATAGTTACTATTGTTTTCTAGATGGATTTTCCGGATATTTTCAAATTCCAATAGCACCCGAAGATCAAGAGAAAACCACATTCACGTGCCCTTATGGTACTTTTTCTTACAAACGCATGCCATTTGAACTTTGTAACGCCCCTACAACCTTTCAAAGGTGTATGATGGCGATTTTTCACGACATGATAGAAGAATGCATGGAAGTTTTCATGGATGACTTTTCAGTCTTCGGTGATACATTTAAATCATGTCTAGTTAATCTTGAACGAATGCTTCTTAGATGCGAACAATCAAATCTAGTTCTTAATTGGGAGAAATGCCATTTCATGGTTAAAGAAGGCATCGTTCTTGGACATAAAATTTCAAAAGAAGGAATTGAAGTGGATAGAGCTAAAGTAGATGTAATTGCTAAACTTCCACATCCCACCAATGTTAGAGGAGTTAGGAGTTTTCTAGGGCATGCCGGTTTTTACCGACGTTTCATAAAAGATTTTTCTAAAATTGCCACTCCTATGAATAAACTCCTAGAAAAGGATGCTCCATTCATCTTTTCAGATGAGTGTATCAAATCTTTTAATATTCTTAAAGAAAAACTCACTAATGCACCGATCATGATAACACCAAATTGGAATCTACCATTTGAACTAATGTGCGATGCAAGTGATTTTGCAATGGGAGCCGTTTTAGGACAAAGGATTGAAAAACGATTTCAACCTATATATTATGCTAGTAAGACGTTACAAGGAGCACAAACGAACTATACAACTACTGAAAAAGAATTTACAAACTCTCTCATTTGTTCATTTTGAGCATCAAGTTCTTCGAGTTTGATTTTCATATAATCTAAAGAATTTTCAGGCACATAATTTTCCTCGTCTACTGGTTGTTGAGTTTAGATATATTCTTTGGAATAATCCCAATTAGAATTGTATTCCTCATAATCATTCCATTCAGGTTCCATGGGTGCGTAATTTTCCATAGGAACGTAATAATAACATTCCCATGTTGAATGATAATCTCCACAGATTTCACAACCAGTTATTGTTTCGTCATTCGTGATCCAAGATTGACTGAACGAATTGTCATCAACACCCGTTTGAGAGTATTGATTAAATTGATTTCAGATGTCATAAAGAGTTTCCAAAATATTCTCGAGATTTTCCATAATGCGCTTATTACCAAATTTTAGCTACAATGTGGTGCATTTACTTAATTATCCTATTAGTTATAAAAATAAAAATTATATAAGTTATCAAATTAATAAACTTTTCTGCTTTTGCCCACGTTTTGAATAGCCAATAGATGCAGCAGGGAGCCAGAACCCTTTAAATCGGAAGCTCACAACTCAGCCACTAACAAATTCAACTATTACTACGAAGCAGAAAATTTAGATGTCTATCAATTTAACCGCTTAAAATAATTTTTCGTTGAAATTTTAAAGAAATTATAGAGAAGAAATAGAGAAAATTCTAAGTCCAAAAAACAAGATCGTCGAGAAATAAGGAAGAAAAATAATACGCGTCGAAAAACGTTGAAAAATAAAATAATAAAGAAAAATGTCAAAACTTAAAAGTCTAAAAATTATATCTAAAAAGTTGCGCCTAAATGTCTAAAGGTAAATGCAATTTTATTCAGAAAACGGC
Organism: Rutidosis leptorrhynchoides; assembly: GCF_046630445.1. NCBI lineage: Eukaryota > Viridiplantae > Streptophyta > Magnoliopsida > Asterales > Asteraceae > Rutidosis > Rutidosis leptorrhynchoides. The sequence continues at coordinate 145,623,823 of NC_092334.1, read as the reverse complement.
AATTACTTAAAGGCACTAAAATCTATTTAAAACTAAAGCGAAAAACGGCTTCGCAAAATTCCAAAGCGCCTAAATCTTAATCTAAAGAAAAAACACTTAAGGGATTTTACGGCAAAGCCTAAGAATCTATACATATAAAATAACTACGGAAAAACTAATTTTAAAACTAATTGCGAACATAAAATATACAAAATATTATGATTACACTAAATAAAAGGATACAAATTATAAAAAGTGATAAAATTACTTATTTTTATAAAAATATTATTTTTATATTTATTTTATAATAGTATTAATTTTTATATATAAATAAAACTAATTAAAATTAATTATTACTAATTAATTAAAATTAAAACTAAATATTAAATTAATAAAACTAATTAGGGTTTTAAAAATAATAATAATTAATATACTCCGTATTAAATGCGATTAGGGTTCCGTGGTCAGGTCTACCAGGGCGGCTCAGCGAGTCGCGGTGATCCGTACCAGAAAACCTCCGCAAGTCGCGGAGATTGAAAAACGTGTTTTTTTTTAAATTTTATATTGTTTTTCTAAAATGATATATAAATATATTTATACAAAAATAAATTAAAACTATAGCGTTTCGCCGATTTCCCCGACAGCGGCGCCAAAAATTTGATGTCGTAGCGTGGGGGTACGAAATAGTTTATATTTTACTAGGAAAAACTATTAAATACGATACAATTTTACACAAGATATTTATTTATTTATAGAATGGATATACTTAAACCTTGCTACAACACTATAGGCAGTTTACCTAATCGTAGAGTAGTATAGTTTTTAGTAAGTCCGGTTCGTTCCACAGGGAGCGGGCTTATTGCACACTATATTTTTAAACAACTATATTTGTACAAAATATATATAATTATATATAATAATATATAAAAGGGGGTTTACCGTTTAATGACCGGTTTGTCGATTTATATTTTAAGCGAAGCGTATAGTAAATGACGATATTTAAATAACAATATAAAATAAATAACAATAATTAAAATGACAATAAATAAAAGTACGAGGAAATATGAAATAAAATATATTATGCTTATTTAAGCTTCCGTAACCATGATGTTTGACGTGTTGATTTTAAGTTTTATGCCCATGGGTTAATTGTCCTTTGTCCTGGATTATTTAATATGTCCGTCTGGTTTTTGTCCATAACAGTCCATCAGTCATAAATATAAAGTGCGAGTGTCCTCGTCAAATTATCCTTATACCCGAAGTTAAATATTCCAACTAATTGGGGACTTAAACTGTAACAAGGTTTTAATACTTTGTTTAATAATTACACCAGGATATCGACTGCGTGTAACCCAAGGTTTTAATACTTTGTTATCAATTATGCCAAGTGTCCTTGTACATAATTTCACCCCTGTTTTAATAATTCCATAGACTATTAATCCATTCCCGTGTCCGGTTAAATGAACGATTATTCGTGCATATAAATACCCTGCCCATCGTGTCTGATCGAGTGTATATGGTTATTTATAGGGACGTCCAATTGTAAATCTTTATATTAAAATCATATCTCGTTCTAGCAAAAACGGTGGTCTATACCGACCATTCTGCTCTTAGATACCTATTTTCAAAACAAGATGCTAAACCAAGATTAATCCGTTGGATCTTACTCTTACAAGAGTTTGATATTGAAATCCGAGATAAAAGAGGAGCAGAAAATCTCGCCGCTGATCATCTTTCTCGTCTTGAAAATCCTGAATTAGAAGTTCTAAATGAATCAGCCATACAAGACAACTTTCCTGATGAATATCTATTGAAGATAGATTATAAAGAAATCCCATGGTTTGCAGACTATGCAAATTATTTAGTATGTGGATTCCTTGAAAAAGGATTATCGTACCAAAGACGAAAGAAATTCTTCAGTGATATTGATAATGCTAAAAACGAACATATATTTCATAGCATTATTCCTCAAGAAAGACAAGCTTTTAGTTGCAATTGTTCTATTTACAAGTGATATTCGTTTAAATAATAAAAGGTGAAGACAAAAGACAGATTCGACGAATTGAAGACGCAAACGACCAAAAAGCTCAAAAGTACAAAAGACAATCAAAAAGGTTCCAATTATTGATAAGAAACGTCTCGAAATTACAAGAGTACAAGATTCAAAACGCAAAGTACAAAATATAAAATTGTACGCAAGGACGTTCGAAAATCCGGAACCAGGACTAGAGTCAACTCTCAACGCTCGACGCAACGGACTAAAAATTACAAGTTAACTATGTATATAAATATAATATAATATATAATTAATTATATTAATTATATATATATTATATTTATAAATAAAAACCGTCGGCAGAGAAAGACTCCAAGATATGAGCTGGAATTTCAAACTCCGCGACTTGCGGAGTTTGAAGGCAAAATTCACCGCGAGTCGCGGAGCCCCAAAAATCGAAATTCCCTATAAAGCCAACCGAATTCTGATCACAATTCATATCTTTTTCTTCTCTTATCATACGTAAAATTTATATATATATATATATAATTTATATTTTAATTTTAATTTTAATTCTAATAATAAGGGTATGTTAGCGAATATTGTAAGGGTGTAAGTCGAAATTCTGTCCGTGTAACGCTACGCTATTTTTAATCATTGTAAGTTATGTTCAACCTTTTTATATTAATGTCTCGTAGCTAAGTTATTATTATGCTTATTTAAAACGAAGTAATCATGATGTTGGGCTAATTACTAAAATTGGGTAATTGGGCTTTGTACCATAATTGGGGTTTGGACAAAAGAACGACACTTGTGGAAATTAGTCTATGGGCTATTAATGGGCTTTATATTTGTTTAACTAAATGATAGTTTGTTAATGTTAATATAAAGATTTACAATTGGGCGTCCCTATAAATTACCATATACACTCGATCGGACACGATGGGAGGGGTATTTATATGTACGAATAATCGTTCATTTAACCGGACACGGGAATGGATTAATAACCACTAGAATAATTAAAACAGGGGTGAAATTACATTCAAGGGTAATTGGTGTAATTGTTAACAAAGTAGTAAAACCTTGGTTTACACGCAGTCGATAACCTGGTGTATTCATTAAACAAAGTATTAAAACCTTGTTACAATTCGAATCCCCAATTAGTTGGAATATTTAACTTCGGGTATAATAATAATTTGACGAGGACACTCGCACTTTATATTTATGACTGATGGACTATTATGGACAAAAACCAGACGGACATATTAAATAATCCAGGACAAAGGACAATTAACCCATGGGCATAAAACTAAAATCAACACGTCAAATATCATGATTACGGAAGTTTAAATAAGCATAATTCTTTTATTTCATATTTAATTTCCTTCATTTTATATTTAATTGCACTTCTAATTATCGCACTTTTATTTATTGTTATTTAATCGCACTTTTAATTATCGTACTTTTTAATTATCGCAATTTTATTTTATCGCACTTTTATTATTCGCAATTTCATTATCGTTATTTACTTTACGCTTTAAATTAAGTCTTTTATTTATTTAATATTTTACATTAGGTTTTAACTGCGACTAAAGTCTTAAAATCGACAAACCGGTCATTAAACGGTAAAAACCCCCATTTATAATAATAATATTACTTATATATATATTTGTATTTTTATAAAAGTAAACTAATATAGCGTTGAGCTTTGTTTAAAAATTTCCCTGTGGAACGAACCGGACTTACTAAAAACTACACTACTGTACGATTAGGTACACTGCCTATAAGTGTTGTAGCAAGGTTTAAGTATATCCATTCTATAAATAAATAAATATCTTGTGTAAAATTGTATCGTATTTAATAGTTTTTCCTAGTAAAATATAAACTATTTCGTATACACCTCGCATAACATCAAGTATTTTTGGCGCCGCTGCCGGGGACTTATCGTAAAAGCCGGAAGCGCAACGCTAATATAAAAAAAAAAAAGATTTTTAGTTTACTTTTATTAAAAATTCGTTTTTGTAAAAATACGTTTTAATTATTCAAAAATATAAAAAGAAAAACAAAAATATAAGTATTTTTAAGATTTTGTTAAATATTTAAGTTTTATAAGTTTCTTTATTTCTATTTTAGTTTATAAAAATATAAGTTTTATTAACTATCTTTTATTTATAGAAAAAAATTAAAAACAGAAAATAAAAAAAAAATAATAAAAGAAAAAAACGCGTCGATTCAAACTGTGCCAGAATTGAATTTCTGAACCCCGCGACTCGCGGGGTTTTCTTCATTAATTACCGCGACTCGCGGAGCTTCTCTGACAGGCGACAGAAGCCCTAATTGAGCATTAATTACGGGTATTAATTAATTATTATTATTATTTAACCCTAATTATTATTATTATTATTATTAGTTTTATTTTAAGATTTACTTTTTATTTAATTTGTTTTATTTTGTTTAAATTAGTTTTATTAAATTGTAAAATTAGTAATTTTATTAAATAAATAATATAAAAATAATATTTTTATAAAAATTGTACTTTTTACAACTTTTTGTATATTTTTATATTTTGTCCCTTTTTAATCGTTGTAGCATAATATTTGTATTTTTCTCTCATATTTAATTTTAAACTTAGTTTTTGCTATAGTTATTTTTACTCCTAGATTTTTAGGCTTTGACGTAGAATTCCTTAAGTGCTTTTTCTTTAGACTAAGATTTAGGTGCTTTAGAATTTTGCGACGCCTTTTTAAGTTTTAGTTTCTTTTTAAGTTATTTCCATTTGGGATTTAGTTTTTCCTGTAAGCTTTAATATTTTTAGACCTTTTACTATGTATCAATTATCATTCCAATTAGTAATTTCAATTTGCGATTATAATTTTAAGTTAGTTGTAGTAATAAGGTTAGGTTAGTCAAGTATTTTTAAGTTTTTATAAGTTTCTTTTATTTTTCCGTCACCTTTTATTTTTCAACCATTTTTTTTTTTTTGACCTTTTGCGACGAACTCTTTTTCTCTCTTATTTCTCGCCATTCTAGTTTTTAGGACTTAGAATTTTTTCTACTTCTTATCTAAATTTCTTAAAATTACGAAAATTTATTTTAAGTGGTTAAATTAATAGACATCAAAATTTTCTGGTTCGTAGTAATAGTTGGATTTGTACGTGGACCGGGTTATTGGAGCCAAACAGTCCTCAATTATATTGAGACCAAACGAATCCTGCCCCTCTGCTGCATCTTTTGGCTATTCGAAACGTGGGCAAAATCAGAAAAGTCTATTGATTGGATAACTTATTATAATTTTTCTTTCCTTTTTAAAACTAATAGGATATTCAGTGAATGCACCGAGCAAGACGTTCATCACCTTTTGTACGTTCACCACCTGTAACTAGATCAAGACATTTAGCAAATATAACCGCCGTTGATTTTTCTTTAGAATCGTCATCCAGTCGACCAAGTACTTCAGTTCAAATTTCCGATAATCCATTTTTTGAACCCAACCTCACAATTGAGAATCCGGAAAATATTCAGGAACGGTTCATAGATCCTGAACCATTAAACTTTCCTCCGGAACTTCCAATCATTCAAACAGAGATTGTTGAGGAACGAACCATTAAATCAGAATCATCTAGTGATACCTATTCAACAAATTCAATTATGGAGAATCTGGAACCTTTAAGTATGGAAGACCGAATGAGAGCTAAACGCACTGGCCAAGGTCACGCAATTACTCATCCAGACATTAATGCGCCAGATTATGAAATCAAAGGACAAATTCTACACATGGTGACTAATCAATGCCAATTTAGTGGTACGCCGAAGGAAGATCCAAATGAACATCTACGTACCTTTAATAGGATCTGCACACTATTTAAAATCCGAGAAGTGGAGGATGAACAGATATATCTCATGTTATTTCCCTGGACTTTAAAGGGAGAAGCCAAAGATTGGTTGGAATCGTTACCTGAAGGGGCGATTGATACATGGGATGTTTTAGTTGACAAATTTCTTAAACAATTCTTTCCTGCATCTAAAGCCGAAAGACTTCAAGCAGAAATTGTTACGTTCACACAGAAACCAAATGAAACTCTATATGAGGCGTGGACAAGATATGGAAAGTTGTTAAGAGGATGTCCGCAACATGGTTTAGACACCTGTCAAATAGTACAAATATTCTACCAAGGATGCGACATCACTACAAGGAAAGACATAGATATAGCAGCTAGTGGTTCTATTATGAAGAAAACCGAAACTGATGCTTACAAAATTATTGATAATACTGCTTCCCACTCACATGAGTGGCACCAAGAAAAAGATATCATTAGATCATCTAAAGCAGCTAGAGCCGATTCTAGCCATGACTTAGATTCCATTTCCGCAAAGATAGATGCTGTGGAGAGACGAATGGAAAAGATGACTAAAGATATTCACTCAATACGAATTAGTTGTGAGCAGTGTGGAGGACCACATTTGACAAAAGATTGTCTCAGTATTTAATTAACAATGGAACAAAGAGAGAATATTTCATACATAAACCAAAGGCCTGGAAATAATTATCAGAATAATTATCAACCGCCAAGACCGATTTACAATCAAAACCAGAATTATAACAGAAATATTCCATACAACAACCAACAAGGTCCTAGCAATCAACAAGTATCTAATAATACTTATAATCAGCAAAGACCTAATTTTCAAAACAAACCACCACAACAAATCGATGATAAAAAGCCGAATTTAGAAGATATGATGACGAAGCTAGTTGAAACTCAAACACAGTTTTTCACATCTCAAAAACAAACAAATGAACAAAATGCTCAAGCATTTAGAAATCAACAAGCTTCTATTCAAAATCTGGAACAAGAAGTAAGTAACCTAGCAAGGTTAATAGGTGAAAGAAAACCGGGAAGTCTACCTAGTGATACAAATGCTAACCCCAGGAATGAAACAGCTAAAGCTATTACCACAAGAAGTGGTACAACACTAAACCACCTGAAATACCTGTAACTTCTGATGAAACTATTCCTACTCCACAAGAACCACAACCTGATCAAGATAAGGAAAAAGAACCGGTAGTTGAAAAGGTTAATGAAAATAACACAGTTAAGGATAAACCTTATGTTAAACCATACCAACCACCACTTCCTTACCCGAGTAAAATGAAGAAAGAAAAACTTGAAGCCGAGCAATCCAAATTCTTGGATATGTTTAAACAGATAAATGTAAATCTTCCTTTCATTGATGTGATTTCAGGAATGCCAAGATATGCTAAATTCTTGAAAGATCTAATCTCAAATAGAAAGAAAATGGAAGAACTCTCGGCTGTTACTATGAATGCTAATTGTTCAGCAGTGCTGTTGAATAAGATACCAGAAAAACTATTTGATCCAGGAAGTTTCACAATTCCATATTTTCTGGGTAGTCTTAGTTCAATAGAAGCATTGGCAGACTTAGGTGCTAGTATAAATCTAATGCCGTATTCACTATACGCTAAACTAGACCTTGGAGAATTGAAACCAACAAGAATAAGCATACAACTAGCCGATAGATCAATAAAATATCCTAGAGGGATAATGGAGAACATGCTAGTTAAAGTTGGTACATTAGTATTTCCAGTAGATTTTGTTGTTTTGGACATGGAAGAAGATTCTCAAGTTCCTCTCATATTAGGAAGACCATTCTTAAACACGGCTAAAGCAATGATAGACGTGTTCGGTAAGAAACTGACCCTAAGTATAGAGGATGAGAGTGTTACCTTTTCAGTTGATAGAGCAATGCAACAACCACAATCTGCAGATGATACATGTTATTATATTCAAACTATAGATGCACATGCAGAATTATTAGAAGAATTTTTAGAATTACAAGGAACAGGAGAATGTTCTTTAGGAGAAGGTAATGAACCAATTGATGAAGCTGAAATGTTAGCTACACTTATAGTTAATGGATATGAACCAACAACAGAAGAAATTCAAATGCTAAAAGAAGAAGACAGATATCGATATAAATCATCGATAGAAGAACCTCCGAAATTAGAGTTAAAGCCACTTCCAAACCATTTGGAATACGCTTATTTACATGGTGAATCTGAATTACCTGTAATAATATCGTCTTCTCTTACTGAAAATGAGAAATCACAACTCATTTCTGTGTTGAAAGCTCATAAACCAGCCATTGCATGGAAGATTCATGATATTAAAGGAATAAGTCCTTCGTATTGCACACATAAAATCCTTATGGAAGAAGGTCATAAAACGTATGTGCAACGCCAACGAAGACTAAATCCTAATATGCAAGATGTAGTTAAGAAAGAGATTATTAAACTGCTAGATGCAGGTTTGATATATCCAATTTCTGATAGTCCATGGGTAAGCCCAGTTCAATGCGTACCTAAGAAGGGTGGCATGACTGTCATTACAAATGAGAAAAATGAGCTTATTCCTACTAGGACTGTAACAGGATGGCGTGTATGTATTGATTATAGAAAATTAAATGACGCCACCAGAAAAGATCACTTTCCCTTACCTTTCATAGATCAAATGTTGGAAAGATTAGCCGGAAATAGTTACTATTGTTTTCTAGATGGATTTTCCGGATATTTTCAAATTCCAATAGCACTCGAGGACCAAGAGAAAACCACATTCACGTGCCCTTATGGTACTTTTGCTTACAAACGCATGCCATTTGGACTTTGTAACGCCCCTGCAACCTTTCAAAGGTGTATGATGGCGATTTTTCACGACATGATAGAAGAATGCATTTAAGTATTCATGGATGACTTTTCAGTCTTCGGTGATACATTTAAATCATGTCTAGTTAATCTGGAACGAATGCTAATTAGATGCGAAAAATCAAATCTAGTACTTAATTGGGAGAAATGCCATTTCATGGTTAAAGAAGGCATCGTTCTTGGACATAAAATTTCAAAAGAAGGAATTGAAGTGGATAGAGCTAAAGTAGATGTAATTGCTAAACTTCCACATCCCACCAATGTTAGAGGAGTTAGGAGTTTTCTAGGGCATGCCGGTTTTTACCGACGTTTTATAAAAGATTTTTCTAAAATTGCCACTCCTATGAATAAACTCCTAGAAAAGGATGCGCCATTCATCTTTTCAGATGAGTGTATCAAATCTTTTAATATTCTTAAAGAAAAACTCACTAATGCACCGATCATGATAACACCAAATTGGAATCTACCATTTGAACTAATGTGCGATGCAAGTGATTTTGCAATGGGAGCCGTTTTAGGACAAAGGATTGAAAAACGATTTCAACCTATATATTATGCTAGTAAGACGTTACAAGGAGCACAAACAAACTATACAACTACTGAAAAAGAACTCCTTACTATTGTCTTTGCTTTTGACAAATTTCGATCATATCTCGTTCTAGCAAAAACGGTGGTCTATACCGACCATTCTGCTCTTAGATACCTATTTTCAAAACAAGATGCTAAACCAAGATTAATCCGTTGGATCTTACTCTTACAAGAGTTTGATATTGAAATCCGAGATAAAAGAGGAGCAGAAAATCTCGCCGCTGATCATCTTTCTCGTCTTGAAAATCCTGAGTTAGAAGTTCTAAATGAATCGGCCATACAAGACAACTTTCCTGATGAATATCTATTGAAGATAGATTATAAAGAAATCCCATGGTTTGCAGACTATGCAAACTACTTAGTTTGTGGATTCCTTGAAAAAGGATTATCGTACCAAAGACGAAAGAAATTCTTCAGTGATATAAAACACTATTTTTGGGAAGATCCACATCTGTTTAAAAGTTGTCCCGATAGAATAATACGCCGATGTGTATTTGGAGATGAAGCTAGTAAAATATTAAACCATTGTCACACAGGACCAACAGGAGGGCATTATGGGCCTCAACTAACAGCAAGAAAAGTTTATGAAGCTGGATTCTATTGGCCTACAATTTACAAAGACGCACACCTTCTTTGCAAATCCTGTGATGCTTGTCAAAGGGCCGGAAAAATAAGTTAACGTGATGAAATGCCACAAAATGTCATCCAAGTATGTGAAGTATTTGACATTTGGGGTATTGACTTTATGGGTCCATTTCCAAAATCTCATAATAATCTATATATACTCGTAGCCATTGATTATGTATCTAAATGGGCGGAAGCACAAGCTCTCCCAACTAACGATGCACGAGTTGTAATCAACTTTTTAAAACGTCTTTTTGCAAGGTTTGGAACACCGAAAGCTTTAATAAGTGATCGGGGTACTCATTTCTGTAATAATCAACTTGAGAAAGTTCTTAAAAGATATGGAGTAACTCATAAAATCTCCACCGCATATCATCCACAAACAAGTGGACAAGTTGAAAATACCAACCGAGCTTTAAAACGTATTCTAGAGAAAACCGTAGGATCAAATCCGAAGGAATGGTCCATTAAATTGGAGGATGCACTCTGGGCTTTTAGAACAGCCTACAAAACTCCAATTGGAACCACACCTTTTAGACTTGTTTATGGAAAAGCATGTCATCTTCCAGTAGAAATTGAACACAAAGCATTTTGGGCTTTGAAAACATGTAATCTTGATTTACATGAAGCCGGACGTCTACGATTAAGTCAACTAAACGAATTAGAAGAATTAAGACATGAAGCATACGAAAATTCGTTAATCTATAAAGAAAGAACGAAGAAATGGCATGATAAAAGAATCAGAAGTTCAAAAGAATTTAAAGAAGGAGATAGAGTTCTTCTTTTCAATTCACGATTCAAGCTATTTCCTGGAAAATTGAAATCAAGATGGTCTGGACCATTCATAGTCAAAAGAGTTTTCCCATACGGAACGATAGAATTAATAAATTCAAATGGGATTGAATTTAAAGTTAATGGTCACAGAGTTAAACATTACATACATGGTCCGATGGAAGTCGACAACGAAGTTAATCACAATTTCGACACCACAGCTAACTAAGTGTGGGGAGAATCAAGTCTTTAAAGGATAATATGTATTTCTGTTAGAGTTAGATTGTCTGTTTTCGTGTAGTTCTCGAAAATGGAACACGTATGGTCTTTCCCTAGCAGACCCTAAAGAACTAGTCTTCTCCCCCCATTCTGAATTTTTATTTTTTTTTAGGTTTTTACGAAATGAAGACTGCCTGTGAACTAAACCATGGTCTAATGCTACACGCTTTGATCACTAAACGTAATAATGACATACTACCGAGTGAAATAGTATCAGTAATCAGAGAAAGAATGGACGGAGTTAGAAAAGAATCCAGATGCGAAGATAATAAGTTACAATTTGGTAAAGGAAAATCAAAATCCGCAGCGAAAAGAAGAGCACGACACCTAGAACGATGTCACAAATGCGGAAAATGGTCACATGGAGGTAAATGTTCAAATAATCAAACCTATTCAAATACCGAATTTGTTACTTTATGCAGAGACGGACCGTTCATATGTTTAGAAGAAAAGACACTGAATGCTCGAGGTTACGCCTATGTAGCCATGGAAAACCAATTAAACCGACTATCTTATGAATGGAATAGATCATATAACTAAGAAATCTATTTCACAGGTATGTCTGTACAGTTTTTATTTTTATTTTTATTTTTAACCTTTTGATAATAAACGCTAATTTGTTCGCTAAAAAGTATTAAATTGGTATTGAATAAAATTAGGTTTGGCGACCGAAATTATTGATATCATTCAAAAATTTATTACATCACTGCGAAATTTAACGTTTATTCTTAAGGTATAAATATCTTTAATCAATCAAACCAAAATATTTCAAAAATTCGTCATGAGTTAAATTAGGTCTTGGAACCGAAATTACTTTACCGAAAAGAGGGGCGCATATTTTTGATAATATTTGATTGATTAAAGTGGGATAAAAAGACAAAAAGATTTTTAATTTTATTTTTACCATATTTTTAAAATTAATATTTAAATCTTAAATTAATATTGTAAACTTTATAAAAACAATATATTTAAAATTGTAAATATTTGAAAAATTAATATAAGTTTGATATGAATTTATAAATTTTTAAATTAAGTTTGGTGTGAATTTTTAATTTTTAAAAATATTAATTTTTAATTTTATGCATTTCAAATTTTAAGTTTGGTGTGAATTTTTAATATTAATTTTGAATTTTATACTTAAGTTGTGTGAATTTAAAAACAAAAATTTACTTTATCTCATTAAGTTAAGAATATGATTTTTAAAATTCGTCGTAAGTTGAAGACTAGGTCTTTGAACCGAAATTGCTTTACCCGAGGGAGGGACGAGAACTTTTATTATCATTATTTTTAATCTTATTGAATTAAAGTATGCCAAAAACATTGAAAAAACCCAAAAAAAAAAATCTTAGTGATGTCAAGCGAGGTGTATATAAAATAGCTTATATTTTACTAGGAAAAACTATTAAATACGATACAATTTTACACAAGATATTTATTTATTTATAGAATGGATATACTTAAACCTTGCTACAACACTTATAGGCAGTGTACCTAATCGTACAGTAGTGTAGTTTTTAGTAAGTCCGGTTCGTTCCACAGGGAAATCTTTAAACAAAGCTCTAACGCTATATTAGTTTACTTTTATAAAAATACAAATATATATATAGGTAATATTATTATTATAAAGGGGGGTTTTTACCGTTTAATGACCGGTTTGTCGATTTTAAAACTTTAGTCGCAGTTAAAACCTAATATTAAATAAATACAAGACTTAAATTAAAGCGTAAAGTAAATAACGATTGCGAATAATAAAAATGCGATAAAATAAAATTGCGATAATTAAAAATAAATAAAAGTGCGATTAAATAACAATAAATAAAAGTGCGATAATTAGAAGTGCAATTAAATATAAAATAAAGGAAATTAAATATGAAATAAAAGAATTATGCTTATTTAAACTTCCGTAATCATGATGTTTGACGTGTTGATTTTAGTTTTATGCCCTTGGGTTAATTGTCCTTTGTCCTGGATTATTCAATATGTCCGTCTGGTTTTTTTGTCCATAACAGTCCATCAGTCATAAATATAAATTGCAAGTGTCCTTGACAAATTATTATTATACCCGAAGTTAAATATTCCAACTAATTGGGGATTCGAATTGTAACAAGGTTTTAATACTTTGTTTAATGAATACACCAGGTTATCGACTGCGTGTAAACCAAGGTTTTACTACTTTGTTAACAATTACACCAATTACCCTTGAATGTAATTTCACCCCTGTTTTAATTATTCTAGTGGCTATTAATCCATTCCCGTGTCCGGTTAAATGAACGATTATTCGTACATATAAATACCCCGCCCATCGTGTCCGATCGAGTGTATATGGTAATTTATAGGGACGCCCAATTGTAAATCTTTATATTAACATTAACAAACTTTCATTTAGTTAAACAAATATAAAGCCCATTAATAGCCCATAGTCTAGTTTCCACAAGTGTCGTTCTTTTGTCCAAACCCCAATTATGGTACAAAGCCCAATTACCCAATTTTAGTAATTAGCCCAACATCATGATTACTTTGTTTTAAATAAGCATAATAATAACTTAGCTACGAGACATTAATATAAAAAGGTTGAACATAACTTACAATGATTAAAAATAGCGTAGCGTTACACGGACAGAATTTCGACTTATACCCTTACAACATTCGCTAACATACCCTTATTATTAGAATTATAATTAAAATTAAAATTAAAATATAAATTATATATATATATATTACTCGTATGAATGAGAAGAAAAAAAGATGATGAAATTTGATCAGAATTCGGTTGGCTTTATAGCCAGAGTTGAAAATTGGGGCTCCGCGACTCGCGGCAAAATGCCCTTAAAACTCCGCGAGTCGCGGAGATATATTTACAGCTCACACCCTTGGAGTTTCTTGCTGCCGACGGTTTTTAATATATATATATAATATATATATAATTAATATAATTAATTATATATTATATTATATTTATATACATAGTTAACTTGTAATTTTTAGTCCGTTGCGTCGAGCGTTAAGAGTTGACTCTGGTCCCGGTTCCGGATTTTCGAACGTCTTCGCGTACAATTTAATATCTTGTACTTTGCGTTTTGAATCTTGTACTCTTGTGATTTCGAGACGTTTCTTATCAATAATTGGAACCTTTTTGATTGTCTTTTGTACTTTTGAGCTTTTTGGTCGTTTGCATCTTCAATTCGTCGAATCTGTCTTTTGTCTTCACCTTTTATTTATTTAAACAAATATCACTTGTAAATAGAACAATTGCAACTAAAAGCTTGTCTTTCTTGAGGAATAATGCTATGAAATATATGTTCGTTTTTAGCATTATCAAATATTCCCACACTTGAGCGTTGCTTGTCCTCAAGCAATATTGTCTTGAAATACTAGAATCACTTCTTTATTCTTCACACTTTGTACATCAGTGATTTCTATATGGCGGTATAAACAATGGTAGTAACGATATGGTTTACAGTCCCACATGACTATAAAAATTTAGATCCATTAAGGAAATTGGATCTTTATGAAAACATTTGATCTTTTGAAAATTAAATCTAGTTTTTACCCTAGATAAGTTTTTCGGAATAACCCTTTACCGGTGTTTGCAAAATATTTTTGTGGGTTTGGTGGGTTTCAGATTTGAAAATTTTAGCTCAAAACTTGCGGTTTTGTGTCACCCACTTGCTAACCTTGTATTTGGAAAGCAACACGTCCAGTTTACTTGTCCCGTATATTACCTTTCGGCAAACTACCGTCCGGTTGTAAAGGAAAGCGTTGAATAAGCAACTGTTTAAGGCAATGTCCCGTGACATGCTTTTGATTATGGTCTATAACGTGTCGGACGCAATTACTATCCTTGGTAGGAGCAATAGTAAAGCTCACCCTTATAATTTTTTCGGTCTGGCACAAGGTCATGTCTTTGACCACTATGCAACCACCGTTCTTACGGTTGACACCCGATTTAGTTCAGGTGACCTAATGAATTCCAGGTGAATTCCTAGGATTTTACGTTCAATGGTAATGAACGCATTGAAAATGGGTTTTCAGAAAACAAATCGGTTTGTATTTTTGATCAAAATATTTTCTCGTTTAAGCTCGAGTTTAGATATCATTGAATTCCATGAGTTTGTAATTCTCAATCTTTAAGGTCAATCTCTAGGATTGAGTAATATCAGTCTTAAAAGCTGATTTTTAATCTTTAAGGAGATTATCCTTTCTGGGGATCTGATTCATTAGTCTTATCCAGCTAATTTGCACGGTGCCTCCCCATTGTACGAGATAAATCCTTCTCATGGTTAGGATAAATCTGACCACTTGGCGACCCTGTTTAATGCTGAGGTCCGTGGATTTCCTGCTGATTTTAGTGATGACTTTTCTAGATTTTTCGTCAACCTACAGCTGGTCTGGACGATAACTTCATGACCTAAATCAAGAAGCGCGTTTCTTTTTCGGAAGACTTTACTTCCTTTTAATGATGGAATTGATTCATCGTGTAGATCCATCTCTTCTTTTCTTTCATTGGGTAAAACAGTTTAGTTTAGTCCAAAGCAAAAGTATTTTCAATTATTTGTTACAGATATATGTGACATATGTTTAAGATAACTTGGTAAATTTTCCCACACTTGGCTTTTTATTTTTCTTTTTATCGTCCTCTATTCCATTTTAAATGAATTTTAACATTTTAGTTTGTTTCTCAATTTATGTCCTTTCCGAGGTAACAATAATTTCGGTATTAAAACCTAGTTTTATCGTTCATAAATATGTATAAACATGATTTGAATTCATTTAATTGAAAAATTTTACTAGAATTGGGTAGTCAGTATATAAGACTAGGGCTGTTCTTTTTTATCAGAGAGCACTAGATTCTAATACAACTACTGCTTTACTAGTATTTTTAATGGTAACCAAGTGTATAAAGTAAAAATTTTTTTTTTTTTAAAATCCGAAAGAATTTAACCCCTTCCCACACTTAAGATCTTGCAATGCCCTCATTTGCAAGAAATCAGTAACAATTTAAATTATTGAGGGTGATTTGTGTGAAAATGATTAAATTTTTACCAAAGTTTCCGAATATATTGGCGTTTGTTTGCTGAATGATAAATGGTGCACATCATTTGTTCATTCCGTCTTGTTGTTATTTCACATGTATTTTGCATCTTGTCGTCAAAATTAGTTGCTTTTGCTGAACTTAATGCCAGTCTTTGAAAATGCGTTGTTTTACCCTGTTGTGTACATAAGATAAACTGCAAACATATATACATATTTTTGAAGTTTGGTTTATTACCCCACATTCAAAAATTATTAAAATCTAAGAATAAAAGTTAGAAATTATAAAAATGATTACAATATTAACAAAAATATTAAATGTATCAATAATTACAAATTACAAAATAATAAAAAAAAAAATAAAAAGTTAAACTAAGGATGATATTGGTACCAATAGGGGTTCCACGCATAACCATAAGTGCTATAGAATGCTTCGGCAGGGTCATACGTAGGATATGGTGGCTGCATCTCTATCGACCAAGGAGGGAAGACGGGTTTCGGTGTAGGAATATAGTTTCTACCTATATGTTGGCAATGCGCTATGATCTGGTTCTGATGAACTTGCCAATCTTCAAATGCTCTCTGTCTAGCATTTTCGTATTCCTGAGAAGCTATAAACCTATGCATTTCTTGCATCTCATTCCCCCCTCCTACATTACCTTGTTCCTGGTTTCTCTCCACCTGTGGATGTCTACCATTGTATCGTACTGCGGCGTTATTTCGCCGCTTCAAAACTTTAGCACCATGGTATACATTTAAACCTATAGTGTCGCGGGGTTCCGGCTCTTCTAGTAATAATCCCCCCCGACTTATATCCACACCGAGATATTCACCAATCAAAGTAATAAAAATACCACCTCCTATTATGCTATGTGGACGCATCCCCCGAACCATAGCTGATAAATAATAACCCACACAATATGGTATACTTACAGCGCTGTGTGGGTCTCGAATACACATATGGTAAAACAAATCTTGTTCATTTACCTTTTCTTTGTTTTTACCCCTTTGTGTAATCGAATTAGCTAAAAACCTATGTATCACTCTTAATTCGGCTCTATCTATATCCAAATAAGAGTAGTTTCCCCCTTTAAAACGGTGATGGCTTGTCATTTGACTCCACACACCGTGTGTATCAAAATTCTCATCTATCTTTCTACCGTTTAGTATCAATCCTCTACAATCGGCAGACGCTAATTCCTCAGGCGTATATATACGTAAAGCCTGAGCCATGTCCAGTAAAGACATGTGGCGCATCGAACCGCCTAACAAAAATCTAATAAAAGAACGATCGGTTAAACTAGCTACCCGATCATTCAACTCTATACTACATAACAACTCTTCACACCATACTTTATATACAGGTCTGCGTATGGTGAATAAACATATCCAGTCATTAAAAGAAGAATTACCATACCTCTGTACAAGTAATTCCCTAATTGGCCCGGCCAATTCTACAGCTTCCAAGGGTCCCCATTCTATGACCCTCGGTACCTCAACAACCTTGGAATGAAGAGTATGCAAACCCCGTTGATATTTTGGATAATCTATCCAAAGTCTGTCAAATCTCAGGTTCGGGTGCAACTGTTCCAAGTGCATATCTGAAAAGGTCATGACTGGATGAGGTACATCCTGCTTGTAGTAGTTATCTACCTCCTGTTGTTCCAAGTTCTCAGCAGGAGCATGGCGGGCTTGGGATGAAGATTCACCCCTTTCATTCTGCAAAACACATCAAACACAAATTTTGTGCATCCAAATATGCATTAGTGTCAGCAAAATCATCAATCAAAATAATTACAATGACATTATCAATTTTTATCAAACTTAAGCTTATTTTCACATTTTTATCAAATCTACACTTTTTCAAATAAGCATATACGAAAATTTTCGCCAAGTTCATAAGCATTCAACTCAAATAACATGTCAAAATAATCATTACTAGCAAATAAACAAGTCTCAAATGGCATTATCTTTCAAAAATCAAGTTCATGAATTTTAGACTTGAAAAAGTCCACTTTAATTCTCAAAATCATGTTTAGGCTCAAAGTTTGGATCATTTAACTACCTAGACATGTTACACTACTCAATTTAGCAACAATTCATGACAAAAATTGGCCATAACCTGTTTATATCAAAAAGCCCCAAATTGCTCAAGAACACAAACCCTAGATTATTCAAAATTTGAAGTTTAAAGCTTCTAATCATGTTAAACAACATCAATCTAGGTTATACAAGCATAATACATAAACAATTTAAGTCTAATTACACTAAAAAGCATCAAAATTAAATTGGGGAAAAAATAGCTCAAGAACACTAAAATTCGAATTAAATGGTGTTTAGGTGTAGAAATTTACCGTTTTTCTTGAGTAGTTCTTAGATATCATCCTTCTCAACATGATTTTAGCAAAAAATTTGGTGATTAACGGTTAAAAATTGGGATTTTTGGGGGTGATTTTCGGGTTTTTTCGAGTTCTTTTTCGCAGTATTTTTCTGTGTTTTTGTTGGTGTTGAGTGAACTGATCGTGCAGCTTGTTATATTTTTTTTCTGTAATTTTGTCCCTCCACGAGTCGCGGAGGTTTGCACTTCAAACTCCGCGAGTCGCGGAGTTTGCTCTTTTTTTTTTTTTTTTTTTTTAATCTTTAACTTATAAAACAATTAAGAAATTAATTTTAAAATTTTGTTTCCCTTGTTATTTAGGACGAGGTCGTTTCGGATCGATGTCCTAGTCCGTCCCTCGACAAAATTTTAAAATTTGTCTTTTTGTAGCGATTGTTTTAAAAGCTAAGATTTTTTTTGTTTTTTTTTTCAATATTTTTGGCATACTTTAAATCAATAAGATTAAAAATAATGATAATAAAAGTTCTCGTCCCTCCCTCGGGTAAAGCAATTTCGGTTCAAAGACCTAGTCTTCAACTTACGACGAATATTAAAAATCATATTCTTAACTTAATGAGATAAAGTAAATTTTTGTTTTTAAATTCACACAACATAAATATAAAATTCAAAATTAATATTAAAAATTCACACCAAACTCAAAATTTAAAATGCATAAAATTAAAATTCATATTTTAAAAATTAAAAATTCACACCAAACTTAATTTAAAAATTCATATTATAAATTCATACCAAACTTATATTAATTTTTCAAATATTTACAATTTTAAATATATTGTTTTTACAAAATTTACAATATTAATTTAAGATTTAAATATTAAGATTAAAAACATGGTAAAAATAAAATTAAAAATCTTTTTGTCTTTTTATCCCACTTTAATCAATCAAATATTATCAAAAATATGCGCCCCTCTTTTCGGTAAAGTAATTTCGGTTCCAAGACCTAATTTAACTCATGACGAATTTTTGAAATATTTTGGTTTGATTGATTAAAGATATTTATACCTTAAGAATAAACGTTAAATTTCGCAGTGATGTAATAAATTTTTGAATGATATCAATAATTTCGGTCGCCAAACCTAATTTTATTCAATATCAATTTAATACTTTTTAGCGAACAAATTAGCGTTTATTATCAAAAGGTTAAAAATAAATAAAAATAAAAACTGTACAGACATACCTGTGAAATAGATTTCTTAGTTATATGATCTATTATATTCATAAGATAGTCGGTTTAATTGGTTTTCCATGGCTGCATAGGCGTAACCTCGAGCATTCATTGTCTTTTCTTCTAAACACATGAACGGTCCTTCTCTGCATAAAGTAACAAATTCGGTATTTGAATAGGTTTGATTATTTGAACATTTACCTCCATGTGACCATTTTCCGCATTTGTGACATCGTTCTAGGTGTCGTGCTCTTCTTTTCGCTGCGGATTTTGATTTTCCTTTACCAAATTGTAACTTATTATCTTCGCATCTGGATCCTTTTCTAACTCCGTCCATTCTTTCTCTGATTACTGATACTAATTCACTCGGTAGTATGTCATTATTACGTTTAGTGATCAAAGCGTGTAGCATTAGACCATGGTTTAGTTCACAGGCAGTCTTCATTTCGTAAAAACCTAAAAAAATAAAAATTCAGAATGGGGGGAGAAGACTAGTTCTTTAGGGTCTGCTAGGGAAAGACCATACGTGTTCCATTTTCGAGAACTACACGAAAACAGACAATCTAACTCTAACAGAAATACATATTATCCTTTAAAGACTTGATTCTCCCCACACTTAGTTAGCTGTGGTATCGAAATTGTGATTAACTTCGTTGTCGACTTCCATCGGACCATGTATGTAATGTTTAACTCTGTGACCATTAACTTTAAATTCAATCCCATTTGAATTTATTAATTCTATCGTTCCGTATGGGAAAACTCTTTTGACTATGAATGGTCCAGACCATCTTGATTTCAATTTTCCAGGAAATAGCTTGAATCGTGAATTGAAAAGAAGAACTCTGTCTCCTTCTTTAAATTCCCTTGAACTTCTAATTCTTTTATCATGCCATTTCTTCGTTCTTTCTTTATAGATTAACGAATTCTCGTATGCTTCATGTCTTAATTCTTCTAATTCGTTTAGTTGACTTAATCGTAGACGTCCGGCTTCATGTAAATCAAGATTACATGTCTTCAAAGCCCAAAATGCTTTGTGTTCAATTTCTACTGGAAGATGACATGCTTTTCCATAAACAAGTCTAAAAGGTGTGGTTCCAATTGGAGTTTTGTAGGCTGTTCTAAAAGCCCAGAGTGCATCCTCCAATTTAATGGACCATTCCTTCGGATTTGATCCTACGGTTTTCTCTAGAATACGTTTTAAAGCTCGGTTGGTATTTTCAACTTGTCCACTTGTTTGTGGATGATATGCGGTGGAGATTTTATGAGTTACTCCATATCTTTTAAGAACTTTCTCAAGTTGATTATTACAAAAATGAGTACCCCGATCACTTATTAAAGCTTTCGGTGTTCCAAACCTTGCAAAAAGACGTTTTAAAAAGTTGACTACAACTCGTGCATCGTTAGTTGGGAGAGCTTGTGCTTCCGCCCATTTAGATACATAATCAATGGCTACGAGTATATATAGATTATTATGAGATTTTGGAAATGGACCCATAAAGTCAATACCCCAAATGTCAAATACTTCACATACTTGGATGACATTTTGTGGCATTTCATCACGTTGACTTATTTTTCTGGCCCTTTGACATGCATCACAGGATTTGCAAAGAAGGTGTGCGTCTTTGTAAATTGTAGGCCAATAGAATCCAGCTTCATAAACTTTTCTTGCTGTTAGTTGAGGCCCATAATGCCCTCCTGTTGGTCCTGTGTGACAATGGTTTAAAATTTTACTAGCTTCATCTCCAAATACACATCGGCGTATTATTCCATCGGGACAACTTTTAAACAGATGTGGATCTTCCCAGAAATAGTGTTTTATATCACTGAAGAATTTCTTTCGTCTTTGGTACGATAATCCTTTTTCAAGGAATCCACAAACTAAGTAGTTTGCATAGTCTGCAAACTATGGGATTTCTTTATAATCTATCTTCAATAGATATTCATCAGGAAAGTTGTCTTGTATGGCCGATTCATTTAGAACTTCTAATTCGGGATTTTCAAGACGAGAAAGATGATCAGCGGCGAGATTTTCTGCTCCTCTTTTATCTCGGATTTCAATATCAAATTCTTGTAAGAGTAAGATCCAACGGATTAATCTTGGTTTAGCATCTTGTTTTGAAAATAGGTATCTAAGAGCAGAATGGTCGGTATAGACTACCGTTTTTGCTAGAACGAGATATGATCGAAATTTGTCAAAAGCAAAGACAATAGCAAGGAGTTCTTTTTCAGTAGTTGTATAGTTCGTTTGTGCTCCTTGTAATGTCTTACTAGCATAATATATAGGTTGAAATCGTTTTTCAATCCTTTGTCCTAAAACGGCTCCCATTGCAAAATCACTTGCATCGCACATTAGTTCAAATGGTAGATTCCAATTTGGTGTTATCATGATCGGTGCATTAGTGAGTTTTTCTTTAAGAATATTAAAAGATTTGATACATTCATCTGAAAAGATGAATGGCGCATCCTTTTCTAGGAGTTTATTCATAGGAGTGGCAATTTTAGAAAAATCTTTTATGAAACGTCGGTAAAAACCGGCATGCCCTAGAAAACTCCTAACTCCTCTAACATTGGTGGGATGTGGAAGTTTAGCAATTACATCTACTTTAGCTCTATCCACTTCAATTCCTTCTTTTGAAATTTTATGTCCAAGAACGATGCCTTCTTTAACCATGAAATGGCATTTCTCCCAATTAAGTACTAGATTTGATTTTTCGCATCTAATTAGCATTCGTTCCAGATTAACTAGACATGATTTAAATGTATCACCGAAGACTGAAAAGTCATCCATGAATACTTCCATGCATTCTTCTATCATGTCGTGAAAAATCGCCATCATACACCTTTGAAAGGTTGCAGGGGCGTTACAAAGTCCAAATGGCATGCGTTTGTAAGCAAAAGTACCATAAGGGCACGTGAATGTGGTTTTCTCTTGGTCTTCGGGTGCTATTGGAATTTGAAAATATCCGGAAAATCCATCTAGAAAACAATAGTAACTATTTCCGGCTAATCTTTCCAACATTTGATCTATGAAAGGTAAGGGAAAGTGATCTTTTCTGGTGGCGTCATTTAATTTTCTATAATCAATACATACACGCCATCCTGTTACAGTCCTAGTAGGAATAAGCTCATTTTTCTCATTTGTAATGACAGTCATGCCACCCTTCTTAGGCACGCATTGAACTGGGCTTACCCATGGACTATCAGAAATTGGATATATCAAACCTGCATCTAGCAGTTTAATAATTTCCTTTTTAACTACATCTTGCATATTAGGATTTAGTCTCCGTTGGCGTTGCACATACGTTTTATGACCTTCTTCCATAAGGATTTTATGTGTGCAATACGAAGGACTTATTCCTTTAATATCATGAATCTTCCATGCAATGGCTGGTTTATGAGCTTTCAACACAGAAATGAGTTGTGATTTCTCATTTTCAGTAAGAGAAGACGATATTATTACAGGTAATTCAGATTCACCATGTAAATAAGCGTATTCCAAATGGTTTGGAAGTGGCTTTAACTCTAATTTCGGAGGTTCTTCTATCGATGATTTATATCGATATCTGTCTTCTTCTTTTAGCATTTGAATTTCTTCTGTTGTTGGTTCATATCCATTAGCTATAAGTGTAGCTAACATTTCAGCTTCATCAATTGGTTCATTTCCTTCTCCTAAAGAACATTCTCCTGTTCCTTGTAATTCTGGAAATTCTTCTAATAATTCTGCATGTGCATCTATAGTTTGAATATAATAACATGTATCATCTGCAGATTGTGGTTGTTGCATGGCTCTATCAACTGAAAAGGTAACACTCTCATCCTCTATACTTAGGGTCAGTTTCTTACCGAACACGTCTATCATTGCTTTAGCCGTGTTTAAGAATGGTCTTCCTAATATGAGAGGAACTTGAGAATCTTCTTCCATGTCCAAAACAACAAAATCTACTGGAAATACTAAAGTACCAACTTTAACTAGCATGTTCTCCATTATCCCTCTAGGATATTTTATTGATCTATCGGCTAGTTGTATGCTTATTCTGGTTGGTTTTAATTCTCCGAGGTCTAGTTTAGCGTATAGTGAATACGGCATTAGATTTATACTAGCACCTAAGTCTGCCAATGCTTCTATTGAACTAAGACTACCCAGAAAACATGGAATTGTGAAACTTCCTGGATCAGATAGTTTTTCTGGTATCTTATTCAACAGCACTGCTGAACAATTAGCATTCATAGTGACAGCCGAGAGTTCTTCCATTTTCTTTCTATTCGTGATTAGATCTTTCAAGAATTTAGCATATCTTGGCATTCCTGAAATTACATCAATGAAAGGAAGATTTACATTTATCTGTTTAAACATATCCAAGAATTTGGATTGCTCGGCTTCAAGTTTTTCCTTCTTCATTTTACTCGGATAAGGAAGTGGTGGTTGGTATGGTTTAACATAAGGTTTATCCTTAACTGTGTTATCTTCATTAACCTTTTCAACTACCGGTTCTTTTTCCTTATCTTGATCAGATTGTGGTTCTTGTGTAGTAGGAATAGTTTCATCAGAAGTTACAGGTATTTCAGGTGGTTTAAGTGTTGTTCCACTTCTTGTGGTAATAGCTTTAGCTGTTTCATTCCGGGGGTTAGCATTTGTATCGCTTGGTAGACTTCCCGGTTTTCTTTCACCTATTAACCTTGCTAGGTTACTTACTTCTTGTTCTAGATTTTGAATAGAAGCTTGTTGATTTCTAAATGCTTGAGCATTTTGTTCATTGGTTTGTTTTTGAGATGTGAAAAACTGCGTTTGAGTTTCAACTAGCTTCGTCATCATATCTTCTAAATTCGGCTTTTTATCATCGGTTTGTTGTGGTGGTTTGTTTTGAAAATTCGGTCTTTGCTGATTGTAAGTATTATTGGATACTTGTTGATTGCTAGGACCTTGTTGGTTGTTGTATGGAATATTTCGGTTATAATTCTGGTTTTGATTGTAAATCGGTCTTGGCGGTTGATAATTATTTTGATAATTATTTCCAGGCCTTTGGTTTATGTATGAAATATTCTCTCTTTGTTCCATTGTTAATTCAATACTGAGACAATCTTTTGTCAAATGTGGTCCTCCACACTGCTCACAACTAATTCGTATTGAGTGAATATCCTTAGTCATCTTTTCCATTCGTCTCTCGAAAGCATCTATCTTTGCGGAAATGGAATCTAAGTCATGGCTAGAATCGGCTCTAGCTGCTTTAGATGATCTAATGATATCTTTTTCTTGGTGCCACTCATGTGAGTGGGAAGCAGTATTATCAATAATTTTGTAAGCATCAGTTTCGGTTTTCTTCATAATAGAACCACCAGCTGCTATATCTATGTCTTTTCTTGTAGTGATGTCGCATCCTCGGTAGAATATTTGTACTATTTGACAGGTGTCTAAACCATGTTGCGGACATCCTCTTAATAACTTTCCATATCTTGTCCACGCCTCATATAGAGTTTCATTTGGCTTCTGTGTGAACGTAACAATTTCTGCTTGAAGTCTTACGGCTTTAGATGCAGGAAAGAATTGTTTAAGAAATTTATCAATTAAAACGTCCCATGTATCGATCGCCCCTTCAGGTAACGATTCCAACCAATCTTTGGCTTCTCCCTTTAAAGTCCAGGGAAATAACATGAGATATATCTGTTCATCCTCCACTTCTCATATTTTAAATAGTGTGCAGATCCTATTAAAGGTACGTAGATGTTCATTTGGATCTTCCTTCGGCGCACCACTAAATTGGCATTGATTAGTCACCATGTGTAGAATTTGTCCTTTGATTTCATAATCTGGCGCATTAATGTCTGGATGAGTAATTGCGTGACCTTGGCCAGTGCGTTTAGCTCTCATTCGGTCTTCCATACTTAAAGGTTCCAGATTCTCCATAATTGAATTTGTTGAATCGGTATCAATAGATGATTCTGATTTAATGGTTCGTTTCTCAACAATCTCTGTTTGAATGATTGGTGGTTCCGGAGGAAAGTTTAATGGTTCAGGATCTACGAACCGTTCCTGAATATTTTCTGGATTCTCAATTGCGAGGTTTGTTTCAAAAACTGGATTATCGGAAATTTGAGTTGAAGTACTTGGTCGACTGGATGACGATTCTAAAGAAAAATCAACGGCGGTTATATTTGTTAAACGATGTCTTGATCGAGTTACAGGTGGTGAACGTACAAAAGGTGATGAACGTCTTGCTCGGTGCATTCACTGAATATCCTATTAGTTTTAAAAAAGAAAGAAAAATTATAATAAGTTATCCAATCAATAGACTTTTCTGATTTTGCCCACGTTTCGAATAGCCAAAAGATGCAGCAGAGGGGCAGGATTCGTTTGGTCTCAATATAATTGAGGACTGTTTGGCTCCAATAACCCGGTCCACGTACAAATCCAACTATTACTACGAACCAGAAAATTTTGATGTCTATCAATTTAACCACTTAAAATAAATTTTCGTAATTTTAAGAAATTTAGATAAGAAGTAGAAAAAATTCTAAGTCCTAAAAACTAGAATGGCGAGAAATAAGAGAGAAAAAGAGTTCGTCGAAAAAGGTTGAAAAAGAAAAAATAAAAAAATGGTTGAAAATAAAAGGTGACGGAAAAATAAAAGAAACTTATAAAAACTTAAAAATACTTTACTAACCTAACCTTATTACTACAACTAACTTAAAATTATAATCGCAAATTGAAATTACTAATTGGAATGATAATTGGTACATAGTAAAAGGTGTCTAAAAATATTAAAGCTTACAGGAAAAACTAAATCCCAAATGGAAATAACTTAAAAAGAAACTAAAACTTAAAAAGGCGTCGCAAAATTCTAAAGCACCTAAATCTTAGTCTAAAGAAAAAGCACTTAAGGAATTCTACGGCAAAGCCTAAAAATCTAGGAGTAAAAATAACTATAGCAAAAACTAAGTTTAAAATTAAATATGAGCTAAAAAATACAAATATTACGCTACAACGATTAAAAAGGGACAAAATATAAAAATATACAAAAAGTTGTAAAAAGTACAATTTTTATAAAAAATATTATTTTTATATTATTTATTTTACTAAACTACTAATTTTATAATTTAATAAAACTAATTTAACTAAAATATATAAATAAAAAGTAAAAGTAAAATTAAAACTAATAATAATAATAATAATAATTAGGTTTTAATAATAATAATAATTAAAAATAACCCGTAATCAATGCTTGATTAGGGTTTTTGTCCGTGTGTCAGATGCCCTCCGCGAGTCGCGGCAAATAAAGAAGAAAACCCCGCGAGTCGCGGGGATCCAGAATTCAGTTGACAGGTTTCACTTATTACGCGTTTTTCTTTATATTTTTTTTTTTTTTCTGTTTTCTGTTTTTTAAATAAATAAAAGATTTTAAAATAAAACTTATATTTTTATAAACTAAAATAGAAATAAAGAAACTTATAAAACTTAAATATTTAACAAAATCTTAAAAATACTAATATTTTTGTTTTTTCTTTTTATATTTTCGAATATTTAAAACGTATTTTTATAAAAACGACTTTTAATAAAAGTAGATAAAAATCTTTTTTTTTTTTTATATTAGCGTTGCGCTTCCGGCTTTTAAGATAGTCCCCGGCAGCGGCGCCAAAAATACTTGATGTCAAGCGAGGTGTATATAAAATAGCTTATATTTTACTAGGAAAAACTATTAAATACGATACAATTTTACACAAGATATTTATTTATTTATAGAATGGATATACTTAAACCTTGCTACAACACTTATAGGCAGTGTACCTAATCGTACAGTAGTGTAGTTTTTAGTAAGTCCGGTTCGTTCCACAGGGAAATCTTTAAACAAAGCTCAACGCTATATTAGTTTACTTTTATAAAATTACAAATATATATATAGGTAATATTATTATTATAAAGGGGGGTTTTTACCGTTTAATGACCGGTTTGTCGATTTTAAAACTTTAGTCGCAGTTAAAACCTAATATTAAATAAATACAAGACTTAAATTAAAGCGTAAAGTAAATAACGATTGCGAATAATAAAAATGCGATAAAATAAAATTGCGATAATTAAAAATAAATAAAAGTGCGATTAAATAACAATAAATAAAAGTGCGATAATTAGAAGTGCAATTAAATATAAAATAAAGGAAATTAAATATGAAATAAAAGAATTATGCTTATTTAAACTTCCGTAATCATGATGTTTGACGTGTTGATTTTAGTTTTATGCCCTTGGGTTAATTGTCCTTTGTCCTGGATTATTCAATATGTCCGTCTGGTTTTTTTGTCCATAACAGTCCATCAGTCATAAATATAAATTGCAAGTGTCCTTGACAAATTATTATTATACCCGAAGTTAAATATTCCAACTAATTGGGGATTCGAATTGTAACAAGGTTTTAATACTTTGTTTAATGAATACACCAGGTTATCGACTGCGTGTAAACCAAGGTTTTACTACTTTGTTAACAATTACACCAATTACCCTTGAATGTAATTTCACCCCTGTTTTAATTATTCTAGTGGCTATTAATCCATTCCCGTGTCCGGTTAAATGAACGATTATTCGTACATATAAATACCCCGCCCATCGTGTCCGATCGAGTGTATATGGTAATTTATAGGGACGCCCAATTGTAAATCTTTATATTAACATTAAGAAACTTTCATTTAGTTAAACAAATATAAAGCCCATTAATAGCCCATAGTCTAGTTTCCACAAGTGTCGTTCTTTTGTCCAAACCCCAATTATGGTACAAAGCCCAATTACCCAATTTTAGTAATTAGCCCAACATCATGATTACTTTGTTTTAAATAAGCATAATAATAACTTAGCTACGAGACATTAATATAAAAAGGTTGAACATAACTTACAATGATTAAAAATAGCGTAGCGTTACACGGACAGAATTTCGACTTATACCCTTACAACATTCGCTAACATACCCTTATTATTAGAATTATAATTAAAATTAAAATTAAAATATAAATTATATATATATATTACTCGTATGAATGAGAAGAAAAAAAGATGATGAAATTTGATCAGAATTCGGTTGGCTTTATAGCCAGAGTTGAAAATTGGGGCTCCGCGACTCGCGGCAAAATGCCCTTAAAACTCCGCGAGTCGCGGAGATATATTTACAGCTCACACCCTTGGAGTTTCTTGCTGCCGACGGTTTTTAATATATATATATATATAATATATATATAATTAATATAATTAATTATATATTATATTATATTTATATACATAGTTAACTTGTAATTTTTAGACCGTTGCGTCGAGCGTTAAGAGTTGACTCTGGTCCCGGTTCCGGATTTTCGAACGTCTTCGCGTACAATTTAATATCTTGTACTTTGCGTTTTGAATCTTGTACTCTTGTGATTTCGAGACGTTTCTTATCAATAATTGGAACCTTTTTGATTGTCTTTTGTACTTTTGAGCTTTTTGGTCGTTTGCGTCTTCAATTCGTCGAATCTGTCTTTTGTCTTCACCTTTTATTTATTTAAACAAATATCACTTGTAAATAGAACAATTGCAACTAAAAGCTTGTCTTTCTTGAGGAATAATGCTATGAAATATATGTTCGTTTTTAGCATTATCAAATATTCCCACACTTGAGCGTTGCTTGTCCTCAAGCAATATTGTCTTGAAATACTAGAATCACTTCTTTATTCTTCACACTTTGTACATCAGTGATTTCTATATGGCGGTATAAACAATGGTAGTAACGATATGGTTTACAGTCCCACATGACTATAAAAATTTAGATCCATTAAGGAAATTGGATCTTTATGAAAACATTTGATCTTTTGAAAATTAAATCTAGTTTTTACCCTAGATAAGTTTTTCGGAATAACCCTTTACCGGTGTTTGCAAAATATTTTTGTGGGTTTGGTGGGTTTCAGATTTGAAAATTTTAGCTCAAAACTTGCGGTTTTGTGTCACCCACTTGCTAACCTTGTATTTGGAAAGCAACACGTCCAGTTTACTTGTCCCGTATATTACCTTTCGGCAAACTACCGTCCGGTTGTAAAGGAAAGCGTTGAATAAGCAACTGTTTAAGGCAATGTCCCGTGACATGCTTTTGATTATGGTCTATAACGTGTCGGACGCAATTACTATCCTTGGTAGGAGCAATAGTAAAGCTCACCCTTATAATTTTTTCGGTCTGGCACAAGGTCATGTCTTTGACCACTATGCAACCACCGTTCTTACGGTTGACACCCGATTTAGTTCAGGTGACCTAATGAATTCCAGGTGAATTCCTAGGATTTTACGTTCAATGGTAATGAACGCATTGAAAATGGGTTTTCAGAAAACAAATCGGTTTGTATTTTTGATCAAAATATTTTCTCGTTTAAGCTCGAGTTTAGATATCATTGAATTCCATGAGTTTGTAATTCTCAATCTTTAAGGTCAATCTCTAGGATTGAGTAATATCAGTCTTAAAAGCTGATTTTTAATCTTTAAGGAGATTATCCTTTCTGGGGATCTGATTCATTAGTCTTATCCAGCTAATTTGCACGGTGCCTCCCCATTGTACGAGATAAATCCTTCTCATGGTTAGGATAAATCTGACCACTTGGCGACCCTGTTTAATGCTGAGGTCCGTGGATTTCCTGCTGATTTTAGTGATGACTTTTCTAGATTTTTCGTCAACCTACAGCTGGTCTGGACGATAACTTCATGACCTAAATCAAGAAGCGCGTTTCTTTTTCGGAAGACTTTACTTCCTTTTAATGATGGAATTGATTCATCGTGTAGATCCATCTCTTCTTTTCTTTCATTGGGTAAAACAGTTTAGTTTAGTCCAAAGCAAAAGTATTTTCAATTATTTGTTACAGATATATGTGACATATGTTTAAGATAACTTGGTAAATTTTCCCACACTTGGCTTTTTATTTTTCTTTTTATCGTCCTCTATTCCATTTTAAATGAATTTTAACATTTTAGTTTGTTTCTCAATTTATGTCCTTTCCGAGGTAACAATAATTTCGGTGTTAAAACCTAGTTTTATCGTTCATAAATATGTATAAACATGATTTGAATTCATTTAATTGAAAAATTTTACTAGAATTGGGTAGTCAGTATATAAGACTAGGGCTGTTCTTTTTTATCAGAGAGCACTAGATTCTAATACAACTACTGCTTTACTAGTATTTTTAATGGTAACCAAGTGTATAAAGTAAAAAATTTTTTTTTTTTAAAATCCGAAAGAATTTAACCCCTTCCCACACTTAAGATCTTGCAATGCCCTCATTTGCAAGAAATCAGTAACAATTTAAATTATTGAGGGTGATTTGTGTGAAAATGATTAAATTTTTACCAAAGTTTCCGAATATATTGGCGTTTGTTTGCTGAATGATAAATGGTGCACATCATTTGTTCATTCCGTCTTGTTGTTATTTCACATGTATTTTGCATCTTGTCGTCAAAATTAGTTGCTTTTGCTGAACTTAATGCCAGTCTTTGAAAATGCGTTGTTTTACCCTGTTGTGTACATAAGATAAACTGCAAACATATATACATATTTTTGAAGTTTGGTTTATTACCCCACATTCAAAAATTATTAAAATCTAAGAATAAAAGTTAGAAATTATAAAAATGATTACAATATTAACAAAAATATTAAATGTATCAATAATTACAAATTACAAAATAATAAAAAAAAAATAAAAAGTTAAACTAAGGATGATATTGGTACCAATAGGGGTTCCACGCATAACCATATGTGCTATAGAATGCTTCGGCAGGGTCATACGTAGGATATGGTGGCTGCATCTCTATCGACCAAGGAGGGAAGACGGGTTTCGGTGTAGGAATATAGTTTCTACCTATATGTTGGCAATGCGCTATGATCTGGTTCTGATGAACTTGCCAATCTTCAAATGCTCTCTGTCTAGCATTTTCGTATTCCTGAGAAGCTATAAACCTATGCATTTCTTGCATCTCATTCCCCCCTCCTACATTACCTTGTTCCTGGTTTCTCTCCACCTGTGGATGTCTACCATTGTATCGTACTGCGGCGTTATTTCGCCGCTTCAAAACTTTAGCACCATGGTATACATTTAAACCTATAGTGTCGCGGGGTTCCGGCTCTTCTAGTAATAATCCCCCCCGACTTATATCCACACCGAGATATTCACCAATCAAAGTAATAAAAATACCACCTCCTATTATGCTATGTGGACGCATCCCCCGAACCATAGCTGATAAATAATAACCCACACAATATGGTATACTTACAGCGCTGTGTGGGTCTCGAATACACATATGGTAAAACAAATCTTGTTCATTTACCTTTTCTTTGTTTTTACCCCTTTGTGTAATCGAATTAGCTAAAAACCTATGTATCACTCTTAATTCGGCTCTATCTATATCCAAATAAGAGTAGTTTCCCCCTTTAAAACGGTGATGGCTTGTCATTTGACTCCACACACCGTGTGTATCAAAATTCTCATCTATCTTTCTACCGTTTAGTATCAATCCTCTACAATCGGCAGACGCTAATTCCTCAGGCGTATATATACGTAAAGCCTGAGCCATGTCCAGTAAAGACATGTGGCGCATCGAACCGCCTAACAAAAATCTAATAAAAGAACGATCGGTTAAACTAGCTACCCGATCATTCAACTCTATACTACATAACAACTCTTCACACCATACTTTATATACAGGTCTGCGTATGGTGAATAAACATATCCAGTCATTAAAAGAAGAATTACCATACCTCTGTACAAGTAATTCCCTAATTGGCCCGGCCAATTCTACAGCTTCCAAGGGTCCCCATTCTATGACCCTCGGTACCTCAACAACCTTGGAATGAAGAGTATGCAAACCCCGTTGATATTTTGGATAATCTATCCAAAGTCTGTCAAATCTCAGGTTCGGGTGCAACTGTTCCAAGTGCATATCTGAAAAGGTCATGACTGGATGAGGTACATCCTGCTTGTAGTAGTTATCTACCTCCTGTTGTTCCAAGTTCTCAGCAGGAGCATGGCGGGCTTGGGATGAAGATTCACCCCTTTCATTCTGCAAAACACATCAAACACAAATTTTG
Source organism: Rutidosis leptorrhynchoides (assembly GCF_046630445.1). Classification (NCBI taxonomy): domain Eukaryota; kingdom Viridiplantae; phylum Streptophyta; class Magnoliopsida; order Asterales; family Asteraceae; genus Rutidosis; species Rutidosis leptorrhynchoides. The sequence goes on along the minus strand of NC_092334.1, from coordinate 145,591,204 downwards.
TGCATCCAAATATGCATTAGTGTCAGCAAAATCATCAATCAAAATAATTACAATGACATTATCAATTTTTATCAAACTTAAGCTTATTTTCACATTTTTATCAAATCTACACTTTTTCAAATAAGCATATACGAAAATTTTCGCCAAGTTCATAAGCATTCAACTCAAATAACATGTCAAAATAATCATTACTAGCAAATAAACAAGTCTCAAATGGCATTATCTTTCAAAAATCAAGTTCATGAATTTTAGACTTGAAAAAGTCCACTTTAATTCTCAAAATCATGTTTAGGCTCAAAGTTTGGATCATTTAACTACCTAGACATGTTACACTACTCAATTTAGCAACAATTCATGACAAAAATTGGCCATAACCTGTTTATATCAAAAAGCCCCAAATTGCTCAAGAACACAAACCCTAGATTATTCAAAATTTGAAGTTTAAAGCTTCTAATCATGTTAAACAACATCAATCTAGGTTATACAAGCATAATACATAAACAATTTAAGTCTAATTACACTAAAAAGCATCAAAATTAAATTGGGGAAAAAATAGCTCAAGAACACTAAAATTCGAATTAAATGGTGTTTAGGTGTAGAAATTTACCGTTTTTCTTGAGTAGTTCTTAGATATCATCCTTCTCAACATGATTTTAGCAAAAAATTTGGTGATTAACGGTTAAAAATTGGGATTTTTGGGGGTGATTTTCGGGTTTTTTCGAGTTCTTTTTCGCAGTATTTTTCTGTGTTTTTGTTGGTGTTGAGTGAACTGATCGTGCAGCTTGTTATATTTTTTTTCTGTAATTTTGTCCCTCCGCGAGTCGCGGAGGTTTGCACTTCAAACTCCGCGAGTCGCGGAGTTTGCTCTTTTTTTTTTTTTTTTTTTTTTTTTTTTAATCTTTAACTTATAAAACAATTAAGAAATTAATTTTAAAATTTTGTTTCCCTTGTTATTTAGGACGAGGTCGTTTCGGATCGATGTCCTAGTCCGTCCCTCGACAAAATTTTAAAATTTGTCTTTTTGTAGCGATTGTTTTAAAAGCTAAGATTTTTTTTGTTTTTTTTTTCAATGTTTTTGGCATACTTTAAATCAATAAGATTAAAAATAATGATAATAAAAGTTCTCGTCCCTCCCTCGGGTAAAGCAATTTCGGTTCAAAGACCTAGTCTTCAACTTACGACGAATTTTAAAAATCATATTCTTAACTTAATGAGATAAAGTAAATTTTTGTTTTTAAATTCACACAACATAAATATAAAATTCAAAATTAATATTAAAAATTCACACCAAACTCAAAATTTAAAATGCATAAAATTAAAATTCATATTTTAAAAATTAAAAATTCACACCAAACTTAATTTAAAAATTCATATTATAAATTCATACCAAACTTATATTAATTTTTCAAATATTTACAATTTTAAATATATTGTTTTTACAAAATTTACAATATTAATTTAAGATTTAAATATTAAGATTAAAAACATGGTAAAAATAAAATTAAAAATCTTTTTGTCTTTTTATCCCACTTTAATCAATCAAATATTATCAAAAATATGCGCCCCTCTTTTCGGTAAAGTAATTTCGGTTCCAAGACCTAATTTAACTCATGACGAATTTTTGAAATATTTTGGTTTGATTGATTAAAGATATTTATACCTTAAGAATAAACGTTAAATTTCGCAGTGATGTAATAAATTTTTGAATGATATCAATAATTTCGGTCGCCAAACCTAATTTTATTCAATATCAATTTAATACTTTTTAGCGAACAAATTAGCGTTTATTATCAAAAGGTTAAAAATAAATAAAAATAAAAACTGTACAGACATACCTGTGAAATAGATTTCTTAGTTATATGATCTATTATATTCATAAGATAGTCGGTTTAATTGGTTTTCCATGGCTGCATAGGCGTAACCTAGAGCATTCATTGTCTTTTCTTCTAAACACATGAACGGTCCTTCTCTGCATAAAGTAACAAATTCGGTATTTGAATAGGTTTGATTATTTGAACATTTACCTCCATGTGACCATTTTCCGCATTTGTGACATCGTTCTAGGTGTCGTGCTCTTCTTTTCGCTGCGGATTTTGATTTTCCTTTACCAAATTGTAACTTATTATCTTCGCATCTGGATCCTTTTCTAACTCCGTCCATTCTTTCTCTGATTACTGATACTAATTCACTCGGTAGTATGTCATTATTACGTTTAGTGATCAAAGCGTGTAGCATTAGACCATGGTTTAGTTCACAGGCAGTCTTCATTTCGTAAAAACCTAAAAAAATAAAAATTCAGAATGGGGGGAGAAGACTAGTTCTTTAGGGTCTGCTAGGGAAAGACCATACGTGTTCCATTTTCGAGAACTACACGAAAACAGACAATCTAACTCTAACAGAAATACATATTATCCTTTAAAGACTTGATTCTCCCCACACTTAGTTAGCTGTGGTATCGAAATTGTGATTAACTTCGTTGTCGACTTCCATCGGACCATGTATGTAATGTTTAACTCTGTGACCATTAACTTTAAATTCAATCCCATTTGAATTTATTAATTCTATCGTTCCGTATGGGAAAACTCTTTTGACTATGAATGGTCCAGACCATCTTGATTTCAATTTTCCAGGAAATAGCTTGAATCGTGAATTGAAAAGAAGAACTCTGTCTCCTTCTTTAAATTCCCTTGAACTTCTAATTCTTTTATCATGCCATTTCTTCGTTCTTTCTTTATAGATTAACGAATTCTCGTATGCTTCATGTCTTAATTCTTCTAATTCGTTTAGTTGACTTAATCGTAGACGTCCGGCTTCATGTAAATCAAGATTACATGTCTTCAAAGCCCAAAATGCTTTGTGTTCAATTTCTACTGGAAGATGACATGCTTTTCCATAAACAAGTCTAAAAGGTGTGGTTCCAATTGGAGTTTTGTAGGCTGTTCTAAAAGCCCAGAGTGCATCCTCCAATTTAATGGACCATTCCTTCGGATTTGATCCTACGGTTTTCTCTAGAATACGTTTTAAAGCTCGGTTGGTATTTTCAACTTGTCCACTTGTTTGTGGATGATATGCGGTGGAGATTTTATGAGTTACTCCATATCTTTTAAGAACTTTCTCAAGTTGATTATTACAAAAATGAGTACCCCGATCACTTATTAAAGCTTTCGGTGTTCCAAACCTTGCAAAAAGACGTTTTAAAAAGTTGACTACAACTCGTGCATCGTTAGTTGGGAGAGCTTGTGCTTCCGCCCATTTAGATACATAATCAATGGCTACGAGTATATATAGATTATTATGAGATTTTGGAAATGGACCCATAAAGTCAATACCCCAAATGTCAAATACTTCACATACTTGGATGACATTTTGTGGCATTTCATCACGTTGACTTATTTTTCCGGCCCTTTGACATGCATCACAGGATTTGCAAAGAAGGTGTGCGTCTTTGTAAATTGTAGGCCAATAGAATCCAGCTTCATAAACTTTTCTTGCTGTTAGTTGAGGCCCATAATGCCCTCCTGTTGGTCCTGTGTGACAATGGTTTAAAATTTTACTAGCTTCATCTCCAAATACACATCGGCGTATTATTCCATCGGGACAACTTTTAAACAGATGTGGATCTTCCCAGAAATAGTGTTTTATATCACTGAAGAATTTCTTTCGTCTTTGGTACGATAATCCTTTTTCAAGGAATCCACAAACTAAGTAGTTTGCATAGTCTGCAAACCATGGGATTTCTTTATAATCTATCTTCAATAGATATTCATCAGGAAAGTTGTCTTGTATGGCCGATTCATTTAGAACTTCTAATTCGGGATTTTCAAGACGAGAAAGATGATCAGCGGCGAGATTTTCTGCTCCTCTTTTATCTCGGATTTCAATATCAAATTCTTGTAAGAGTAAGATCCAACGGATTAATCTTGGTTTAGCATCTTGTTTTGAAAATAGGTATCTAAGAGCAGAATGGTCGGTATAGACTACCGTTTTTGCTAGAACGAGATATGATCGAAATTTGTCAAAAGCAAAGACAATAGCAAGGAGTTCTTTTTCAGTAGTTGTATAGTTCGTTTGTGCTCCTTGTAATGTCTTACTAGCATAATATATAGGTTGAAATCGTTTTTCAATCCTTTGTCCTAAAACGGCTCCCATTGCAAAATCACTTGCATCGCACATTAGTTCAAATGGTAGATTCCAATTTGGTGTTATCATGATCGGTGCATTAGTGAGTTTTTCTTTAAGAATATTAAAAGATTTGATACATTCATCTGAAAAGATGAATGGCGCATCCTTTTCTAGGAGTTTATTCATAGGAGTGGCAATTTTAGAAAAATCTTTTATGAAACGTCGGTAAAAACCGGCATGCCCTAGAAAACTCCTAACTCCTCTAACATTGGTGGGATGTGGAAGTTTAGCAATTACATCTACTTTAGCTCTATCCACTTCAATTCCTTCTTTTGAAATTTTATGTCCAAGAACGATGCCTTCTTTAACCATGAAATGGCATTTCTCCCAATTAAGTACTAGATTTGATTTTTCGCATCTAATTAGCATTCGTTCCAGATTAACTAGACATGATTTAAATGTATCACCGAAGACTGAAAAGTCATCCATGAATACTTCCATGCATTCTTCTATCATGTCGTGAAAAATCGCCATCATACACCTTTGAAAGGTTGCAGGGGCGTTACAAAGTCCAAATGGCATGCGTTTGTAAGCAAAAGTACCATAAGGGCACGTGAATGTGGTTTTCTCTTGGTCTTCGGGTGCTATTGGAATTTGAAAATATCCGGAAAATCCATCTAGAAAACAATAGTAACTATTTCCGGCTAATCTTTCCAACATTTGATCTATGAAAGGTAAGGGAAAGTGATCTTTTCTGGTGGCGTCATTTAATTTTCTATAATCAATACATACACGCCATCCTGTTACAGTCCTAGTAGGAATAAGCTCATTTTTCTCATTTGTAATGACAGTCATGCCACCCTTCTTAGGCACGCATTGAACTGGGCTTACCCATGGACTATCAGAAATTGGATATATCAAACCTGCATCTAGCAGTTTAATAATTTCCTTTTTAACTACATCTTGCATATTAGGATTTAGTCTCCATTGGCGTTGCACATACGTTTTATGACCTTCTTCCATAAGGATTTTATGTGTGCAATACGAAGGACTTATTCCTTTAATATCATGAATCTTCCATGCAATGGCTGGTTTATGAGCTTTCAACACAGAAATGAGTTGTGATTTCTCATTTTCAGTAAGAGAAGACGATATTATTACAGGTAATTCAGATTCACCATGTAAATAAGCGTATTCCAAATGGTTTGGAAGTGGCTTTAACTCTAATTTCGGAGGTTCTTCTATCGATGATTTATATCGATATCTGTCTTCTTCTTTTAGCATTTGAATTTCTTCTGTTGTTGGTTCATATCCATTAGCTATAAGTGTAGCTAACATTTCAGCTTCATCAATTGGTTCATTTCCTTCTCCTAAAGAACATTCTCCTGTTCCTTGTAATTCTGGAAATTCTTCTAATAATTCTGCATGTGCATCTATAGTTTGAATATAATAACATGTATCATCTGCAGATTATGGTTGTTGCATGGCTCTATCAACTGAAAAGGTAACACTCTCATCCTCTATACTTAGGGTCAGTTTCTTACCGAACACGTCTATCATTGCTTTAGCCGTGTTTAAGAATGGTCTTCCTAATATGAGAGGAACTTGAGAATCTTCTTCCATGTCCAAAACAACAAAATCTACTGGAAATACTAAAGTACCAACTTTAACTAGCATGTTCTCCATTATCCCTCTAGGATATTTTATTGATCTATCGGCTAGTTGTATGCTTATTCTGGTTGGTTTTAATTCTCAGAGGTCTAGTTTAGCGTATAGTGAATACGGCATTAGATTTATACTAGCACCTAAGTCTGCCAATGCTTCTATTGAACTAAGACTACCCAGAAAACATGGAATTGTGAAACTTCCTGGATCAGATAGTTTTTCTGGTATCTTATTCAACAGCACTGCTGAACAATTAGCATTCATAGTGACAGCCGAGAGTTCTTCCATTTTCTTTCTATTCGTGATTAGATCTTTCAAGAATTTAGCATATCTTGGCATTCCTGAAATTACATCAATGAAAGGAAGATTTACATTTATCTGTTTAAACATATCCAAGAATTTGGATTGCTCGGCTTCAAGTTTTTCCTTCTTCATTTTACTCGGATAAGGAAGTGGTGGTTGGTATGGTTTAACATAAGGTTTATCCTTAACTGTGTTATCTTCATTAACCTTTTCAACTACCGATTCTTTTTCCTTATCTTGATCAGGTTGTGGTTCTTGTGTAGTAGGAATAGTTTCATCAGAAGTTACAGGTATTTCAGGTGGTTTAAGTGTTGTTCCACTTCTTGTGGTAATAGCTTTAGCTGTTTCATTCCGGGGGTTAGCATTTGTATCGCTTGGTAGACTTCCCGGTTTTCTTTCACCTATTAACCTTGCTAGGTTACTTACTTCTTGTTCTAGATTTTGAATAGAAGCTTGTTGATTTCTAAATGCTTGAGCATTTTGTTCATTGGTTTGTTTTTGAGATGTGAAAAACTGCGTTTGAGTTTCAACTAGCTTCGTCATCATATCTTCTAAATTCGGCTTTTTATCATCGGTTTGTTGTGGTGGTTTGTTTTGAAAATTCGGTCTTTGCTGATTGTAAGTATTATTGGATACTTGTTGATTGCTAGGACCTTGTTGGTTGTTGTATGGAATATTTCGGTTATAATTCTGGTTTTGATTGTAAATCGGTCTTGGCGGTTGATAATTATTTTGATAATTATTTCCAGGCCTTTGGTTTATGTATGAAATATTCTCTCTTTGTTCCATTGTTAATTCAATACTGAGACAATCTTTTGTCAAATGTGGTCCTCCACACTGCTCACAACTAATTTGTATTGAGTGAATATCCTTAGTCATCTTTTCCATTCGTCTCTCGAAAGCATCTATCTTTGCGGAAATGGAATCTAAGTCATGGCTAGAATCGGCTCTAGCTGCTTTAGATGATCTAATGATATCTTTTTCTTGGTGCCACTCATGTGAGTGGGAAGCAGTATTATCAATAATTTTGTAAGCATCAGTTTCGGTTTTCTTCATAATAGAACCACCAGCTGCTATATCTATGTCTTTTCTTGTAGTGATGTCGCATCCTCGGTAGAATATTTGTACTATTTGACAGGTGTCTAAACCATGTTGCGGACATCCTCTTAATAACTTTCCATATCTTGTCCACGCCTCATATAGAGTTTCATTTGGCTTCTGTGTGAACGTAACAATTTCTGCTTGAAGTCTTACGGCTTTAGATGCAGGAAAGAATTGTTTAAGAAATTTATCAATTAAAACGTCCCATGTATCGATCGCCCCTTCAGGTAACGATTCCAACCAATCTTTGGCTTCTCCCTTTAAAGTCCAGGGAAATAACATGAGATATATCTGTTCATCCTCCACTTCTCATATTTTAAATAGTGTGCAGATCCTATTAAAGGTACGTAGATGTTCATTTGGATCTTCCTTCGGCGCACCACTAAATTGGCATTGATTAGTCACCATGTGTAGAATTTGTCCTTTGATTTCATAATCTGGCGCATTAATGTCTGGATGAGTAATTGCGTGACCTTGGCCAGTGCGTTTAGCTCTCATTCGGTCTTCCATACTTAAAGGTTCCAGATTCTCCATAATTGAATTTGTTGAATCGGTATCAATAGATGATTCTGATTTAATGGTTCGTTTCTCAACAATCTCTGTTTGAATGATTGGTGGTTCCGGAGGAAAGTTTAATGGTTCAGGATCTACGAACCGTTCCTGAATATTTTCTGGATTCTCAATTGCGAGGTTTGTTTCAAAAACTGGATTATCGGAAATTTGAGTTGAAGTACTTGGTCGACTGGATGACGATTCTAAAGAAAAATCAACGGCGGTTATATTTGTTAAACGATGTCTTGATCGAGTTACAGGTGGTGAACGTACAAAAGGTGATGAACGTCTTGCTCGGTGCATTCACTGAATATCCTATTAGTTTTAAAAAAGAAAGAAAAATTATAATAAGTTATCCAATCAATAGACTTTTCTGATTTTGCCCACGTTTCGAATAGCCAAAAGATGCAGCAGAGGGGCAGGATTCGTTTGGTCTCAATATAATTGAGGACTGTTTGGCTCCAATAACCCGGTCCACGTACAAATCCAACTATTACTACGAACCAGAAAATTTTGATGTCTATCAATTTAACCACTTAAAATAAATTTTCGTAATTTTAAGAAATTTAGATAAGAAGTAGAAAAAATTCTAAGTCCTAAAAACTAGAATGGCGAGAAATAAGAGAGAAAAAGAGTTCGTCGAAAAAGGTTGAAAAAGAAAAAATAAAAAAATGGTTGAAAATAAAAGGTGACGGAAAAATAAAAGAAACTTATAAAAACTTAAAAATACTTTACTAACCTAACCTTATTACTACAACTAACTTAAAATTATAATCGCAAATTGAAATTACTAATTGGAATGATAATTGGTACATAGTAAAAGGTGTCTAAAAATATTAAAGCTTACAGGAAAAACTAAATCCCAAATGGAAATAACTTAAAAAGAAACTAAAACTTAAAAAGGCGTCGCAAAATTCTAAAGCACCTAAATCTTAGTCTAAAGAAAAAGCACTTAAGGAATTCTACGGCAAAGCCTAAAAATCTAGGAGTAAAAATAACTATAGCAAAAACTAAGTTTAAAAATAAATATGAGCTAAAAAATACAAATATTACGCTACAACGATTAAAAAGGGACAAAATATAAAAATATACAAAAAGTTGTAAAAAGTACAATTTTTATAAAAAATATTATTTTTATATTATTTATTTTACTAAACTACTAATTTTATAATTTAATAAAACTAATTTAACTAAAATATATAAATAAAAAGTAAAAGTAAAATTAAAACTAATAATAATAATAATAATAATTAGGTTTTAATAATAATAATAATTAAAAATAACCCGTAATCAATGCTTGATTAGGGTTTTTGTCCGTGTGTCAGATGCCCTCCGCGAGTCGCGGCAAATAAAGAAGAAAACCCCGCGAGTCGCGGGGATCCAGAATTCAGTTGACAGGTTTCACTTTTTACGCGTTTTTCTTTATATTTTTTTTTTTTCTGTTTTCTGTTTTTTAAATAAATAAAAGATTTTAAAATAAAACTTATATTTTTATAAACTAAAATAGAAATAAAGAAACTTATAAAACTTAAATATTTAACAAAATCTTAAAAATACTAATATTTTTGTTTTTTCTTTTTATATTTTCGAATATTTAAAACGTATTTTTATAAAAACGACTTTTAATAAAAGTAGATAAAAATCTTTTTTTTTTTTTTATATTAGCGTTGCGCTTCCGGCTTTTAAGATAGTCCCCGGCAGCGGCGCCAAAAATACTTGATGTCAAGCGAGGTGTATATAAAATAGCTTATATTTTACTAGGAAAAACTATTAAATACGATACAATTTTACACAAGATATTTATTTATTTATAGAATGGATATACTTAAACCTTGCTACAACACTTATAGGCAGTGTACCTAATCGTACAGTAGTGTAGTTTTTAGTAAGTCCGGTTCGTTCCACAGGGAAATCTTTAAACAAAGCTCAACGCTATATTAGTTTACTTTTATAAAAATACAAATATATATATATGTAATATTATTATTATAAAGGGGGGTTTTTACCGTTTAATGACCGGTTTGTCGATTTTAAAACTTTAGTCGCAGTTAAAACCTAATATTAAATAAATACAAGACTTAAATTAAAGCGTAAAGTAAATAACGATTGCGAATAATAAAAATGCGATAAAATAAAATTGCGATAATTAAAAATAAATAAAAGTGCGATTAAATAACAATAAATAAAAGTGCGATAATTAGAAGTGCAATTAAATATAAAATAAAGGAAATTAAATATGAAATAAAAGAATTATGCTTATTTAAACTTCCGTAATCATGATGTTTGACGTGTTGATTTTAGTTTTATGCCCTTGGGTTAATTGTCCTTTGTCCTGGATTAATCAATATGTCCGTCTGGTTTTTTTGTCCATAACAGTCCATCAGTCATAAATATAAATTGCAAGTGTCCTTGACAAATTATTATTATACCCGAAGTTAAATATTCCAACTAATTGGGGATTCGAATTGTAACAAGGTTTTAATACTTTGTTTAATGAATACACCAGGTTATCGACTGCGTGTAAACCAAGGTTTTACTACTTTGTTAACAATTACACCAATTACCCTTGAATGTAATTTCACCCCTGTTTTAATTATTCTAGTGGCTATTAATCCATTCCCGTGTCCGGTTAAATGAACGATTATTCGTACATATAAATACCCCGCCCATCGTGTCCGATCGAGTGTATATGGTAATTTATAGGGACGCCCAATTGTAAATCTTTATATTAACATTAACAAACTTTCATTTAGTTAAACAAATATAAAGCCCATTAATAGCCCATAGTCTAGTTTCCACAAGTGTCGTTCTTTTGTCCAAACCCCAATTATGGTACAAAGCCCAATTACCCAATTTTAGTAATTAGCCCAACATCATGATTACTTTGTTTTAAATAAGCATAATAATAACTTAGCTACGAGACATTAATATAAAAAGGTTGAACATAACTTACAATGATTAAAAATAGCGTAGCGTTACACGGACAGAATTTCGACTTATACCCTTACAACATTCGCTAACATACCCTTATTATTAGAATTATAATTAAAATTAAAATTAAAATATAAATTATATATATATATTACTCGTATGAATGAGAAGAAAAAAAGATGATGAAATTTGATCAGAATTCGGTTGGCTTTATAGCCAGAGTTGAAAATTGGGGCTCCGCGACTCGCGGCAAAATGCCCTTAAAACTCCGCGAGTCGCGGAGATATATTTACAGCTCACACCCTTGGAGTTTCTTGCTGCCGACGGTTTTTAATATATATATATATAATATATATAATTAATATAATTAATTATATATTATATTATATTTATATACATAGTTAACTTGTAATTTTTAGTCCGTTGCGTCGAGCGTTAAGAGTTGACTCTGGTCCCGGTTCCGGATTTTCGAACGTCTTCGCGTACAATTTAATATCTTGTACTTTGCGTTTTGAATCTTGTACTCTTGTGATTTCGAGACGTTTCTTATCAATAATTGGAACCTTTTTGATTGTCTTTTGTACTTTTGAGCTTTTTGGTCGTTTGCGTCTTCAATTCGTCGAATCTGTCTTTTGTCTTCACCTTTTATTTATTTAAACAAATATCACTTGTAAATAGAACAATTGCAACTAAAAGCTTGTCTTTCTTGAGGAATAATGCTATGAAATATATGTTCGTTTTTAGCATTATCACTTAGCTTTTAAAACAATCGCTACAAAAAGACAAATTTTAAAATTTTGTCGAAGGACGGACTAGGACATCGATCCGAAACGACCTCGTCCTAAATAACAAGGGAAACAAAATTTTAAAATTAATTACTTAATTGTTTTAATAAGTTAATGATTATAAAAAAAAAAAAAAAAAAATACCAAACTCCGCGACTCGCGGAGTTTGGAGGGTAAATCCCCGCGACTCGCGGAGGAGTCGGATTACAGAAAAAAATAAAGAGCTGCAACAGCTCAGTTTCAACCCCAAAACAGAAAAATAGCTGCGAAAAAGCCCGAAAACCACCCCCAAAAATCCCAATTTTTAACCGTTAATCACCAAATCTTTTGCTAAAATCATGTTGAGAAGGATGCTATCTAAGAATTACTCAAGAAAAACGGTAAATTTCTACACCTAAACACCATTTAATCCGAAATTTGATGTTCTTGAGCTATTTTTTCCCCAAATTGATTTTGATGCTTTTTAGTGTAATTAGGCTTAAATTGTTTATGTATTATGCTTGTATAACCTAGATTGATGCTGTTTAACATGATTAGAAGCCTTAAACTTCAAATTTTGAATAATCTAGGGTTTGTGTTCTTGAGCAAATTTGGGGCTTTTTGATATAAACAGGTTATGGCCGATTTTTGTCATGAATTGTTGCTAAATTGAGTAGTGTAACATGTCTAGGTAGTTAAATGATCCAAACTTTGAGCCTAAACATGATTTTGAGAATTAAAGTGGACTTTTTCAAGTCTAAAATTCATGAACTTGATTTTTGAAAGATAATGCCATTTGAGACTTGTTTGATTGCTAGTAATGATTATTTTGACATGTTATTTGAGTTGAATGCTTATGAACTTGGCGAAAATTTTTGTATATGCTTATTTGAAAAAGTGTAGATTTGATAAAAATGTGAAAATAAGCTTAAGTTTGATATAAATTGATAATGTCATTGTAATTATTTTGATTGATGATTTTGCTGACACTAATGCATATTTGGATGCACAAAAATTGTGTTTGATGTGTTTTGCAGAATGAAAGGGGTGAATCTTCATCCCAAGCCCGCAATGCTCCTGCTGAGAATTTGGAACAACAGGAGGTGGATAACTACTACAAGCAGGATATACCTCATTCAGTCATGACCTTTTCCGATATGCACTTGGAAGAGTTGCACCCGAACCTGAGATTTGATAGACTTTGGATAGATTATCCAAAATATCAAAGGGGTTTGCATACTCTTCATTCTAAGGTTGTTGAGGTACCAAGGGTCATAGAATGGGGACCCTTAGAAGCTGTAGAATTGGCCGGGCCAATAAGGAAATTACTTGTACAGAGGTATGGTAATTCTTCTTTTAATGACTGGGTATGTTTATTCACCATACGTAGACCTGTATATAAAGTATGGTGTGAAGAATTGTTATGTAGTATAGAGTTGAATGATCGGGTAGCTAGTTTAACCGATCGTTCTTTTATTAGATTTTTGTTAGGCGGTTCGATGCGCCACATGTCTTTACTGGACATGGCTCAGGCTTTACGTATATATACGCCTGAGGAGTTAGCGTCTGCCGATTGTAGAGGATTGATACTAAACGGTAGAAAGATAGATGAGAATTTTGATACACACGGTGTGTGGAGTCAAATGACAAGCCATCACCGTTTCAAAGGGTGAAATTACTCTTATTTGGATATAGATAGAGCCGAATTAAGAGTGATACATAGGTTTTTAGCTAATTTGATTACACAAAGGGGTAAAAACAAGGAAAAAGTAAATGAACAGGATTTGTTTTACCATATGTGTATTCGAGACCCACAAAGCGCTGTAAGTATACCATATTGTGTGAGTTATTATTTATCAGCTATGGTTCGGGGGATGCGACCACATAGCATAATAGGAGGTGGTATTTTTATTACTTTGATTGGTGAATATCTCGGTGTGGATATAAGTCGGGGGGGATTATTACTAGAAGAGCCGGAACCCCGCGATACTATAGGTTTAAATGTATACCATGGTGCGAAAGTTTTGAAGAGGCGAAATAACGCCGCAGTACGATACCATGGTAGACATCCACAGGTGGAGAGAAACCAGCAGCAAGGTAATGTAGGAGGGGGGAATGAGATGCAAGAAATGCATAGGTTTATAGCTTCTCAGGAATACGAAAATGCTAGACAGAGAGCATTTGAAGATTGGCAAGTTCATCAGAACCAAATCATAGCTCATTGCCAACATATAGGTAGAAACTATATTCCTACACCGAAACCCATCTTCCCTCCTTGGTCTATAGAGATGCAGCCACCATATCCTACGTATGACCCTGCCGAAGCATTCTATAGCACCTATGGTTATGCCTGGAACCCCTATTGGTACCAATATCATCCTTAGTTTACTTATTATTTTTTTTTTATTTTGTAATTTGTAATTATTGATACGTTTAATACTTTTGTTAATATTGTAATCATTTTTATAATTATCTAACTTTTATTCTTAGATTTTAATAATTTTTGAATGTGGGGTAATATACCAAACTTCAAAAATATGTATATATGTTTGCAGTTTATCTTATGTACACAACAGGGTAAAACAACGCATTTTCAAAGACTGGCATTAAGTTCAGCAAAAGCAACTAATTTTGACGACAAGATGCAAAATATATGTGAAATAACAACAAGACGGAATGAACAAATGATGTGCACCATTTATCATTCAGCAAACAAACGCCAATATATTTGGAAACTTTGGTAAAATTTAATCATTTTCACACTAATCACCCTCAATAATTTAAATTGTTACTGATTTCTTGCAAATGAGGGCATTGCAAGATCTTAAGTGTGGGAAGGGGTTAAATTCTTTCGGATTTTAAAATTTTTATCTTAAACACTTGGTTACCATTAAAAATACTAGTAAAGCAGTAGTTGTATTAGAATCTAGTGCTCTCTGATAAAAAAGAACAGCCCTAGTCTTATATACTGACTACCCAATTCTAGTAAAATTTTTCAAAATTTTCAATTAAATGAATTCAAAATCATGTTTATACATATTTATGAACGATAAAACTAGGTTTTAACACCGAAATTATTGTTACCTCGGAAAGGACATAAATTAAGAAACAAACTAAAATGTTAAAATTCATTTAAAATGGAATAGAGGACGATAAAAAGGAAAATAAAAGCCAAGTGTGGGAAAATTTACCAAGTTATCTTAACCATATGTCACATATATCTGTAACAAATAACTGAAAATACTTTTGCTTTGGACTAAACTAAACTGTTTTACCCGATGAAAGAAAAGAAGAGATGGATCTACACGATGAATCAATTCCATCATTAAAAGGAAGTAAAGTCTTCCGAAAAAGACACGCGCTTCTTGATTTAGGTCATGAAGTTGTCGTCCAGACCAGCTGTAGGTTGACGAAAAATCCAGAAAAGTCATCACTAAAATCAGCAGGAAATCCACGGACCTCAGCATTAAACAGGGTCGCCAAGTGGTCAGATTTATCCTAACCATGAGAAGGATTTATCTCGTACAATGGGGGGGGGGCACCATGCAAATTAGCTGGATAAGACTAATGAATCAGATCCCCAGAAAGGATAATCTCCTTAAAGATTAAAAATCAGCTTTTAAGACTGATATTACTCAATCCTTGAGATTGACCTTAAAGATTGAGAATTCAAACTCATGGAATTCAATGATATCTAAACTCGAGCTTGAACGAGAAAATATTTTGATCAAAATTATAAACCGATTTATTTTCTGAAAACCCTATTTTCAATGCGTTCATTACCATTGAACGTAAAATCCTAGGAATTCACCTGGAATTCATTGGGTCACCTGAGCCAAATCGGGTGTCAACCGTAAGAACGGTGGTTGCATAGTGGTCAAAGACAGGACCTTGTGCCAGACCGAAAAATTATAAGGGTGAGCTTTACTATTGCTCCTACCAAGGATAGTAATTGCGTCTGACACGTTATAGACCATAATTAAAAGCATGTCACGGGACATTGCCTTAACAGTTGCTTGTTCAACGCTTTCCTTTACAACCGGACGGTAGTTTGCCGAAAGGTAATTTACGGAACAAGTAAACTGGACGTGTTGCTCTCCTAATATAAGGTTAGCAAGTGGGTGACACAAAACAGCAAGTTTTGAGCTAAAATTTTCAATTCTGAACCCCACCAAACCCACAAAAATATTTTGCAAACACCGGTAAAGGGTTATCCCAGAAAACTTATCTAGGGTAAAAACTAGATTTAATTTTCAAAAGATCAAATGTTTTCATAAAGATCCAATTTCCTTAATGGATCTAAATTTTTATAGTCATGTGGGACTGTAAACCATATCGTTACTACCATTGTTTATACCGCCGTATAGAAATCACTGATGTACAAAGTGTGAAGAATAAAGAAGTGATTCTAGTATTTCAAGACGATATTGCTTGAGGACAAGCAACGCTCAAGTGTGGGAATATTTGATAATGCTAAAAACGAACATATATTTCATAGCATTATTCCTCAAGAAAGACAAGCTTTTAGTTGCAATTGTTCTATTTACAAGTGATATTCGTTTAAATAATAAAAGGTGAAGACAAAAGACAGATTCGACGAATTGAAGACGCAAACGACCAAAAAGCTCAAAAGTACAAAAGACAATCAAAAAGGTTCCAATTATTGATAAGAAACGTCTCGAAATTACAAGAGTACAAGATTCAAAACGCAAAGTACAAAATATAAAATTGTACGCAAGGACGTTCGAAAATCCGGAACCAGGACTAGAGTCAACTCTCAACGCTCGACGCAACGGACTAAAAATTACAAGTTAACTATGTATATAAATATAATATAATATATAATTAATTATATTAATTATATATATATTATATTTATAAATAAAAACCGTCGGCAGAGAAAGACTCCAAGATATGAGCTGGAATTTCAAACTCCGCGACTTGCGGAGTTTGAAGGCAAAATTCACCGCGAGTCGCGGAGCCCCAAAAATCGAAATTCCCTATAAAGCCAACCGAATTCTGATCACAATTCATATCTTTTTCTTCTCTTATCATACGTAAAATTTATATATATATATATATATATAATTTATATTTTAATTTTAATTTTAATTCTAATAATAAGGGTATGTTAGCGAATATTGTAAGGGTGTAAGTCGAAATTCTGTCCGTGTAACGCTACGCTATTTTTAATCATTATAAGTTATGTTCAACCTTTTTATATTAATGTCTCGTAGCTAAGTTATTATTATGCTTATTTAAAACGAAGTAATCATGATGTTGGGCTAATTACTAAAATTGGGTAATTGGGCTTTGTACCATAATTGGGGTTTGGACAAAAGAACGACACTTGTGGAAATTAGACTATGGGCTATTAATGGGCTTTATATTTGTTTAACTAAATGATAGTTTGTTAATGTTAATATAAAGATTTACAATTGGGCGTCCCTATAAATTACCATATACACTCGATCGGACACGATGGGCGGGGTATTTATATGTACGAATAATCGTTCATTTAACCGGACACGGGAATGGATTAATAACCACTAGAATAATTAAAACAGGGGTGAAATTACATTCAAGGGTAATTGGTGTAATTGTTAACAAAGTAGTAAAACCTTGGTTTACACGTAGTCGATAACCTGGTGTATTCATTAAACAAAGTATTAAAACCTTGTTACAATTCGAATCTCCAATTAGTTGGAATATTTAACTTCGGGTATAATAATAATTTGACGAGGACACTCGCACTTTATATTTATGACTGATGGACTGTTATGGACAAAAACCAGACGGACATATTAAATAATCCAGGACAAAGGACAATTAACCCATGGGCATAAAACTAAAATCAACACGTCAAACATCATGATTACGGAAGTTTAAATAAGCATAATTCTTTTATTTCATATTTAATTTCCTTCATTTTATATTTAATTGCACTTCTAATTATCGCACTTTTATTTATTGTTATTTAATCGCACTTTTAATTATCGTACTTTTTAATTATCGCAATTTTATTTTATCGCACTTTTATTATTCGCAATTTCATTATCGTTATTTACTTTACGCTTTAAATTAAGTCTTTTATTTATTTAATATTTTACATTAGGTTTTAACTGCGACTAAAGTCTTAAAATCGACAAACCGGTCATTAAACGGTAAAAACTCCCCTTTATAATAATAATATTACTTATATATATATTTGTATTTTTATAAAAGTAAACTAATATAGCGTTGAGCTTTGTTTAAAAATTTCCCTGTGAAACGAACCGGACTTACTAAAAACTACACTACTGTACGATTAGGTACACTGCCTATAAGTGTTGTAGCAAGGTTTAAGTATATCCATTCTATAAATAAATAAATATCTTGTGTAAAATTGTATCGTATTTAATAGTTTTTCCTAGTAAAATATAAACTATTTCGTATACACCTCGCATAACATCAGATATAAAACACTATTTCTGGGAAGATCCACATCTGTTTAAAAGTTGTCCCGATGGAATAATACGCCGATGTGTATTTGGAGATGAAACTAGTAAAATATTAAACCATTATCACACAGGACCAACAGGAGGGCATTATGGGCCTCAACTAACAGCAAGAAAAGTTTATGATGCTGGATTCTATTGGCCTACAATTTACAAAGATGCACACCTTCTTTGCAAATCTTGTGATGCTTGTCAAAGGGCCGGAAAAATAAGTCAACGTGATGAAATGCCACAAAATGTCATCCAAGTATGTGAAGTATTTGACATTTGGGGTATTGACTTTATGGGTCCATTTCCAAAATCTCATAATAATCTATATATACTCGTAACCATTGATTATGTATCTAAATGGGCGGAAGCACAAGCTCTCCCAACTAACGATGCACGAGTTGTAGTCAACTTTTTAAAACGTCTTTTTGCAAGGTTTGGAACACCGAAAGCTTTAATAAGTGATCGGGGTACTCATTTCTGTAATAATCAACTTGAGAAAGTTCTTAAAAGATATGGAGTAACTCATAAAATCTCCACCGCATATCATCCACAAACAAGTGGACAAGTTGAAAATACCAACCGAGCTTTAAAACGTATTCTAGAGAAAACCGTAGGATCAAATCCGAAGGAATGGTCCATTAAATTGGAGGATGCACTCTGGGCTTTTAGAACAGCCTACAAAACTCCAATTGGAACCACACCTTTTAGACTTGTTTATGGAAAAGCATGTCATCTTCCAGTAGAAATTGAACACAAATCATTTTGGGCTTTGAAGACATGTAATCTTGATTTACATGAAGCCGGACGTCTACGATTAAGTCAACTAAACGAATTAGAAGAATTAAGACATGAAGCATACGATAATTCGTTAATCTATAAAGAAAGAACGAAGAAATGGCATGATAAAAGAATCAGAAGTTCAAAAGAATTTAAAGAAGGAGACAGAGTTCTTCTTTTCAATTCACGATTCAAGCTATTTCCTAGAAAATTGAAATCAAGATGGTCTGGACCATTCATAGTCAAAAGAGTTTTCCCATACGGAATGATAGAATTGATAAATTCAAATGGGATTGAATTTAAAGTTAATGGTCACAGAGTTAAACATTACATACATGGTCCGATGGCAGTCGACAACGAAGTTAATCACAATTTCGACACCACAGCTAACTAAGTGTGGGGAGAATCAAGTCTTTAAAGGATAATATGTATTTCTGTTAGAGTTAGATTGTCTGTTTTCGTGTAGTTCTCGAAAATGGAACCCAAATGGTCTTTCCCTAGCAGACCCTAAAGAACTAGTCTTCTCCCCCCATTCTGAATTTTTATTTTTTTTTAGGTTTTTACGAAATGAAGACTGCCTGTGAACTAAACCATGGTCTAATGCTACACGCTTTGATCACTAAACGTAATAATGACATACTACCGAGTGAATTAGTATCAGTAATCAGAGAAAGAATGGACGGAGTTAGAAAAGAATCCAGATGCGAAGATAATAAATTACAATTTGGTAAAGGAAAATCAAAATCCGCAGCGAAAAGAAGAGCACGACACCTAGAACGATGTTACAAATGCGGAAAATGGTCACATGGAGGTAAATGTTCAAATAATCAAACCTATTCAAATACCGAATTTGTTACTTTATGCAGAGACGGACCGTTCATATGTTTAGAAGAAAAGACACTGAATGCTCGAGGTTACGCCTATGTAGCTATGGAAAACCAATTAAACCGACTATCTTATGAATGGGATAGATCATATAACTAAGAAATCTATTTCACAGGTATGTCTGTACAGTTTTTATTTTTATTTTTATTTTTAACCTTTTGATAATAAACGCTAATTTGTTCGCTAAAAAGTATTAAATTGGTATTGAATAAAATTAGGTTTGGCGACCGAAATTATTGATATCATTCAAAAATTTATTACATCACTGCGAAATTTAACGTTTATTCTTAAGGTATAAATATCTTTAATCAATCAACCCAAAATATTTCAAAAATTCGTCATGAGTTAAATTAGGTCTTCTAATCGAAATTACTTTACCGAAAAGAGGGGCGCATATTTTTGATAATATTTGATTGATTAAAGTGGGATAAAAAGCCAAAAAGATTTTTAATTTTATTTTTACCATGTTTTTAAAATTAATATATAAATCTTAAATTAATATTGTAAACTTTGTAAAAACAATATTTTTAAAATTGTAAATATTTGAAAAATTAATATAAGTTTGGTATGAATTTATAAATTTTTAAATTAAGTTTGGTGTGAATTTTTAATTTTTAAAATATAAATTTTTAATTTTATGCATTTCAAATTTTAAGTTTGGTGTGAATTTTTAATATTAATTTTGAATTTTATATTTAAATTGTGTGAATTTAAAAACAAAAATTTACTTTATCTCATTAAGTTAAAATATGATTTTTAAAATTCATCGTAAGTTGAAGACTAGGTCTTTGAACCGAAATTGCTTTACCCGAGAGAGGGACGAGAACTTTTATTATCATTATTTTTAATCTTATTGAATTAAAGTATGCCAAAAAACATTAAAAAACAAAAAAATCTTAGCTTTTAAAACAATCGCTACAAAAAGACAAATTTTAAAATTTTGTCGAATGACGGACTAGGACATCGATCCGAAACGACCTCGTCCTAAATAACAAGGGAAACAAAATTTTAAAAATTAAGTACTTAATTGTTTTAATAAGTTAATGATTATAAAAAAAAAAATAGCAAACTCCGCGACTCGCGGAGTTTGAAGGGTTAAATGCCGCGAGTCGCGGAGGGACCAAAACCCAGAAAAAAAATAAAGTGCTGTAACAGATCAGTGCACTCCACAACTCAAAAACACAGCGAAAAACTGCCGAAAAACCCCGCGAAATACACCCTAAAATCACAATTTTTAACCGTTAATCACCAAATTTTTTACTAAAATCATGTTGAGAAGGATGCTATCTAGGAATTACTCAAGAAAAACGGTAAATTTCTACACCTAAACACCATTTAATCCGAAATTTGGTGTTCTTGAGCAATTTTTTCCCCAATTTGATTTTGATGCTTTTTAGTGTAATTATGATTAAATTGTTTATGTATTATGCTTGTATAACCTAGATTGATGCTGTTTAACATGATTAGAAGCCTTAAACTTCAAATTTTGAGTAATCTAGGGTTTGTGTTCTTGAGCAAATTTGGGGCTTTTTGATATAAACAGGTTATGGCCGATTTTTGTCATGAATTATTGTTAAATTAAGTAGTGTAACATGTTTAGGTAGTTAAATGATCCAAACTTTGAGCCTAAACATGATTTTGAGAATTAAAGTGGACTTTTTCAAGTCTAAAATTCATGAACTTGATTTTTGAGAGATAATGCCATTTGAGACTTGTTTAATTGCTAGTAATGATTATTTTGACATGTTATTTGAGTTGAATGCTTATGAACTTGGCGAACATTTTCATATATGCTTATTTGAAAAAGTGTAGATTTGATAAAAATGTGAAAATAAGCTTAAGTTTAATATAAATTGATAATGTCATTGTAATTATTTTGATTGATGATTTTGCTGACACTAATGCATATTTGGATGCACAAAAATTGTGTTTGATGTGTTTTGCAGACTGAAAGGGGTGAATCTTCATCCCAAGCCCGCAATGCTCCTGCTGAGAACGCGGAACAACAGGAGGTGGATAACTACTACAAGCAGGATATACCTCATCCAGTCATGACCTTTTCTGATATGCACTTGGAAGAGTTGCACCCGAACCTGAGATTTGACAGACTTTGGATAGATTATCCAAAATATCAAAGGGGTTTGCATACTCTTCATTCTAAGGTTGTTGAGGTACCGAGGGTCATAGAATGGGGACCCTTAGAAGCTGTAGAATTGGCCGGGCCAATTAGGGAATTACTTGTACATAGGTATGGTAATTCTTCTTTTAATGACTGGGTACGTTTATTCACCATGCGTAGACCTGTATATAAAGTATGGTGTGAAGAATTGTTATGTAGTATAGAGTTGAATGATTGGGTAGCTAGTTTAACCGATCGTTCTTTTATTAGATTTTTGTTAGGCGGTTCGATGCGCCACATGTCTTTACTGGACATGGCTCAGGCTTTACGTATATATACGCCTGAGGAGTTAGCATCTGCCGATTGTAGAGGGTTGATACTAAACGGTAGAAAGATAGATGAAAATTTTGATACACACGGTGTGTGGAGTCAAATGACAAGCCATCACCGTTTCAAAGGGGGAAATTACTCTTATTTGGATATAGATAGAGCCAAATTAAGAGTAATTCATAGGTTTTTAGCTAATTCGATTACACAAAGGGGTAAAAACAAGGAAAAATTAAATGAACAGGATTTGTTTTACTATATGTGTATTCGAGACCCACAAAGCGCTGTAAGTATACCATATTGTGTGGGTTATTATTTATCAGCTATGGTTCGGGGGATGAGACCGCATATCATAATAGGAGGTGGTATTTTTATTACTTTGATTGGTGAATATCTCGGTGTGGATATAAGTCGGGGGGGATTATTAGTAGAAGAACCGGAACCCCGCGATACTATAGGTTTAAATGTATACCATGGTGCGAAAGTTTTGAAGAGGCGAAATAACGCCGCAGTACAATACCATGGTAGACATCCACAGGTTGAGAGAAACCAACAGCAAGGTAATGTAGGAGGGGGGAATGAGATGCAAGAAATGCAAAGGTTTATAGCTTCTCAGGAATACAAAAATGCTAGACAGAGAGCATTTGAAGATTGGCAAGTTCATCAGAACCAAATCATAGCTCATTGCCAACATATAGGTAGAAACTATATTCCTACACCGAAACCCATCTTCCCTCCCTGGTCTATAGAGATGCAGCCACCATATCCTACGTATAACCCTGCCGAAGCATTCTATAGCACCTATGGTTATGCTTGGAACCCCTATTGGTACCAGTATCATCCCTAGTATACTTATTTTTTTTTTTTTTGTAATTTGTAATGATTGATACGTTTAATACTTTTGTTAATATTGTAATAGCTTTTATAATTGTCTAACTTTTATTCTTAGATTTTAATAATTTTTGAATGTGGGGTAATATACCAAACTTCAAAAATATGTATATATGTTTGCAGTTTATCTTATGTACACAACAGGGTAAAACAACGCATTTTCAAAGACTGGCATTAAGTTCAGCAAAAGCAACTAATTTTGACGACAAGATGCAAAATATATGTGAAATAACAACAAGACGGAATGAACAAATGATGTGCACCATTTATCATTCAGCAAACAAACGCCAATATATTTGGAAACTTTGGTAAAAATTTAATCATTTTCACAACAAATCACCCTCAATAATTTAAATTGTTACTAATTTCTTGCAAATGAGGGCATTGCAAGATCTTAAGTGTGGGAAGGGGTTAAATTCTTTCGGATTTTAAAATTTTTATCTTAAACACTTGGTTATCATTAAAAATACTAGTAAAGCAGTAGTTGTATTAGAATCTAGTGCTCTCTGATAAAAAAGAACAGCCCTAGTCTTATATACTAACTACCCAATTCTAGTAAAAATTTTTAAAATTTTCAATTAAATGAACTCAAAATCATGTTTATACATATTTATGAACGATAAAACTAGGTTTTAACACCGAAATTATTGTTACCTCGGAAAGGATATAAATTGAGAAACAAACTAAAATGTTAAAATTCATTTAAAATGGAATAGAGGACGATAAAAAGGAAAATAAAAGCCAAGTGTGGGAAAATTTACCAAGTTATCTTAAACATATGTCACATATATCTGTAACAAATAACTGAAAATACTTTTGCTTTGGACTAAACTAAACTGTTTTACCCGATGAAAGAAAAGAAAAGATGGATCTACACGATGAATTAATTCCATCATTAAAAGAAAGTAAAGTCTTCCAAAAAAGACACGCGCTTCTTGATTTAGGTCATGAAGTTGTCGTCCAGACCAGCTGTAGGTTGACGAAAAATCCAGAAAAGTCATCACTAAAATCAGCAGGAAATCCACGGACCTCAGCATTAAACAAGGTCGCCAAGTGGTCAGATTTATCCTAACCATGAGAAGGATTTATCTCGTACAATGGGGGGGCGCCATGCAAATTAGCTGGATAAGACTAATGAATCAGATCCCCAGAAAGGATAATCTCCTTAAAGATTAAAAATCAGCTTTTAAGACTGATATTACTCAATCCTAGAGATTGACCTTAAAGATTGAGAATTACAAACTCATGGAATTCGATGATATCTAAACTCGAGCTTGAACAAGAAAATATTTTGATCAAATTAAAACCGATTTGTTTTCTGAAAAACCATTTTCAATGCGTTCATTACCATTGAACGTAAAATCCTAGGAATTCACCTGGAATTCATTAGGTCACCTGAACCAAATCGGGTGTCAACCGTAAGAACGGTGGTTGCATAGTGGTCAAAGACAGGACCTTGTGCCAGACCAAAAAATCATAAGGGTGAGCTTTACTATTGCTCCTACCAAGGATAGTAATTGCATCCGACACGTTATAGACCATAATTAAAAGCATGTCAGGGGACATTGCCTTAACAGTTGCTTGTTCAACTCTTTCCTTTACAACCGGACGGTAGTTTATCGAAAGGTAATATACGGGACAAGTAAACTGGACGTGTTGCTTTCCAAATACAAGGTTAGCAAGTGGGTGACACAAAACCGCAAGTTTTGAGCTAAAATTTTCAAATCTGAAACCCACCAAAACCACAAAAAATTTTTGCAAACACCGGTGAAGCGAGCAATAGTTATGTAACCTCCGTGTTGTTATTGGACTTTATATTTTCTCTTATACTTTGGATCTCTTTGCCTTTTTATTATCCTCTCGACCTCTAGTAAAGCGAGCAATAGTCCAGAATTCGTAAGTATGGAGTTTCAAATGAACTTAATGTCCTAAACAAGAAGGAACGTAATGGCACGCTTTGATTTGTCAAATTACTAGAATCACTGAGAATAGAACTATCAAGAATATATTTTCTTGATATGTTCAGAAGTTAATCAAAATGAAAGAGTTATGTAACATGACACATGATGACGTTATAATCTGTGAATCATCATGTTCCATTTAGAAACTTAGCATGACTTAATGTAATATAATAACATTGATCAAGTGTCATTATATTATACTAACTCATGCATCAGTTCCCAGCATTACTTCAATAACATTCATATTTTAAGCTCGAAAGTTTACAGAATATAGAAACTAACAGTTTCTATATGATGTAACACTGATAGCACGAAGAGATTAATGATTTCAGATAAGAATAGTTATGAAAATATCTTCAGAAATATGGAAGATATTTATAATGAAATATACGATGATATCTTGGAATTTCTAATATCGAAGGATAATGAAGAAAATTTTTCCGCAAGAGTTTGGAGTCAGAAGTAAGGTATTCGCTAAAGATTTCATCAGAAACAGAATCATCAGGATTCTTAATGTACAAATTTAGTCCTTGTGATTTGTTCAGAGACTCCTTCGTAGTTTGCTCAATGAGTTTTTCAGTTTCAAACTTTTTATGAGCTTTGCCAACATACAATTCTTTATCATCAAACTTCCGATGATTAAGGTCGCTTACGGTTGTCTACGGTTTTTTGCTACTTCATTCAGCTTTTTCAACATTCAAAGTATTGATTTGTAGACTGAGTGCTTTTCAGAATTTCAGAATGAAAGATCATAATTCTATGAGATAAATGTCATACATATAACTGTTGATGTAGATATGCTGTGAGTTTTCAAAGTACTGATTGCTGATTCCCGGTAATTGGTATGGCAATTCTCGTTACAAGATGTGGATGAGTATATGATAAGGTTTCAACGAATAAATATAATGATTTATCAGAGAGATTTAAGCCAAGAAGCAACGAGGTTGCTGGTACGTCTGCTGGTAATATGGTGGAATATAAAAGGTTCCCTGGTAACAATAAAAGAGCACGCATAAATCAAGGTGATAATAAGGGTGTTTCGAACGAAAAATCGAAGTTGACTTGTTGGAGCTGTGACAAAATTTGCTACTTTGAAAGGAATCACCAAGTTATTTTGGGAAATAATAACACTAAAGGAATTAGCACAGATACGTGTTAAACGTTTACTCAGGTTCCGAGAGTTTTTTTTTCCAGGTGCATAACTATATGCATCAATCTTTTCTTCCGTAGATGAAGAGCGGTTGGCTCATCCTCTCGATTGAGGTGTTTTCAAGAATCATGAAAGGTTTGAACGCATATTGTAATCGTCAAGATACAAATGAGGTTTAAGATGAAATCAAGTGGCAAACTTGAAGAAAAATGTTTAGTTTCATATGTTATGATCAATATTTTAATTCATTTTAATTGTCCAATGTTATTAGTCCACAGTCGATAGTCCACAGTTAACAGTACAATAATTCATATTCATATATAGTTTATAATATTCGAATTAATTAATACGTATCGTGACCCGTGTACATGTCTCAGACTCGATCATAACTCAAACTATATATATTATTGTAGAATGAACCTCAACCCTGTATAGCTAACTCCAGCATTACTGCATATAGAGTGTTTATGGTTATTCCAAATAATATATATAGATGCGTCGATATGATATGTCAAAACTTTGTATACGTGTCCCGATATTTAAAGTGCGTAAAATAAATAACAGAAATTAAATGACGATAAATAAAACTGCGAGAATTAAAATTGCGATAAATAAAATGCGATAAATAAAATGTAATCAGTTAGCTAGGAACAGTTAGCTAGGATTTTGTTAGCGTGGATTCTTAACAAAATTTCTCATAATTAATCTGTTTGTTTCTAACAAATTTTATTTTGTAAAATGTTTTCTTCATTATGCCACTTGTCAAATTCTGATAGGTCAAAATCCAAATATAAAATTGAATGAAAATAGTTATTCTGTGGTGAAAGGATTCGTATATCTGTGGATGTAAGTAGGATAGTAACTGACTTTTGAATCAGATTCGAAGAATGTACAATGTAACTTATTAATGTGAAATCTAAATATTCCTCGGGTATTACCTACCATTTAAAATATTTTCACCATTGACAGTTTGTACGAAAGAACTTTTAATTACAATCTTTATGAAAAAATATATATGATAATGCTAAAAACGAACATATATTTCATAGCATTATTCCTCAAGAAAGACAAGCTTTTAGTTGCAATTGTTCTATTTACAAGTGATATTCGTTTAAATAATAAAAGGTGAAGACAAAAGACAGATTCGACGAATTGAAGACGCAAACGACCAAAAAGCTCAAAAGTACAAAATACAATCAAAGAGGTTCCAATTATTGATAAGAAACGTCTCGAAATTACAAGAGTACAAGATTCAAAACGCAAAGTACAAGATATTAAATTGTACGCAAGGACGTTCGAAAATCCGGAACCGGGACCGGAGTCAACTCTCAACGCTCGACGCAACGGACTAAAAATTACAAGTCAACTATGCACATAAATATAATATAATATTTAAATAATTCTTATAATTATTTAATATATTATATTATTTATAAAACCGTCGGCAGAAGAAAACAACCAAAAATGAGCCTCCCCAGCTGGCCATACGATCGCATGGCCTGGAAGGCATAAATCCATGCGATCGCATGAGCCCCAGTTCCAGCCCACATGCCTATAAAAATCGAGCTTTGGTGCACCAAAAATAATCTATCTTTCTCTTCTCTCCATATATACGTAAAATATATATTTATAATTTATATTTTAATTTTAATTTTAATTATAATTCTAATAATAAGGGTACGTTAGCGAATATTGTAAGGGTGTAAGTTGAAATTCTGTCCGTGTAACGCTACGCTATTTTTAATCATTGTAAGTTATGTTCAACCTTTTTACATTAATGTCTCGTAGCTAAGTTATTATTATGCTTATTTAATCCGAAGTAATCATGATGTTGGGCTAATTACTAAAATTGGGTAATTGGGCTTTGTACCATAATTGGGGTTTGGACAAAAGAATGACACTTGTGGAAATTAGACTATGAGCTATTAATGGGCTTTATATTTGTTTAACTAAATGATAGTTTGTTAATGTTAATATAAAGATTTACAATTGGGCGTCCCTATAAATTACCATATACACTCAATCGGACACGATGGGCGGGGTATTTATATGTACGAATAATCGTTCATTTAACCGGACACGGGAATGGATTAATAGCCACTAGAATAATTAAAACAGGGGTGAAATTATGTACAAAGGACACTTGGTATAATTGATAACAAAATATTAAAACCTTGGGTTACACTCAGTCGACATCCTGGTGTAATTATTAAACAAAGTATTAAAATCTTGTTACAGTTTAAATCCCCAATTAGTTGGAATATTTAACTTCGGGTATAAGAATAAATTGACGAGGACACTCGCACTTTATATTTATGACTGATGGACTGTTATGGACAAAAACCAGACGGACATATTAAATAATCCAGGACAAAGGACAATTAACCCATGGGCATAAAACTAAAATCAACACGTCAAACATCATGATTACGGAAGTTTAAATAAGCATAATTCTTTTATTTCATATTTAATTTCCTTTATTTTATATTTAATTGCACTTCTAATTATCGCACTTTTATTTATTGTTATTGCACTTTTAATTATCGTCCTTTTTAATTATCGCAAGTTTATTTTATCGCACTTTTATTATTCGCAATTTCATTATCGCTATTTACTTTACCCTTAAAATTAAGTCTTGTATTTATTTATTATTTTACATTTGGTTTTAACTGCGACTAAAGTTTTAAAATCGACAAACCGGTCATTAAACGGTAAAAACCCCCTTTATAATAATAATATTACTTATATATATGTTTATATTTTTATAAAAGTAAACTAATATAGCGTTGAGCTTTGTTTAAAAAAAGATTCCCTGTGGAACGAACCGGACTTACTAAAAACTACACTACTGTACGATTAGGTACACTGCCTATAAGTGTTGTAGCAAGGTTTAAGTATATCCATTCTATAAATAAATAAATATCTTGTGTAAAATTGTATCGTATTTAATAGTATTTCCTGCAAAAATTTAATAGTATTTTATACCCCTTAGCTTTGACATCAATATACATATATATTTTCTTCAGATGTAATCATGGATTTAATGAGTTAATATAATATTAATCTCATTTGATTTACCGTTAGAACTAGAATACATAATCTCTAAAACATTAGAGATTACATAATCGCCATGAAGAACAAAGATAATTGATGTAGAATGACACGTAGAACGATGATTATACTCAAGGTACAGGATGAGATGTTGAGACGTGAGTTGTTAATGGTACTGGTGATGTTTATTGATGGTACTGTTGGTGCCGGTGATGTTGTTGAAGCTGGTAAGTTTTGCACCACATTTTCCAAATTGATTACACGAGCGTGAAGTTCGTTGACTTCTTCTATTATTCCGGGATAATTTTCGGTCGAAACGAGTAGATGAATAAGGTTTAGAATTGTGGATAGAATATAATCGTGATGAGCTACCCTGGAAATGAGACTGAAAATGGTATTTCAGATAGGTTCGCCTGTATGTGTTTCAGGTTCTTCGCCAAGAGGGAATGTGGTGTATGGAAGGAATCACCTTCTTCTTGTCTCTAATGATTGAGAAGGCTACGAACCCATCAGATGAATTGGTTGATTCATTCTGGTGACACTGCTTTCGGAGCTTAGGTGAAACTCCATATCGGGATAGCTGTCGAAATTCGAGGAATTCGAACTGGTTGAGGGATTCATCTCGTACGATCAGATGAAGTATTTTTGATAAGAAATAGATTATAGGATGTAGATTAGTACCCTGCAATATATATTTTACATATGCATATATAATACTTAAATCCCATAAGTTACGGAGGAATCTACGGAAGCTGTTAGGCAAAGTTTACAGTAATAGATACGCTAAGATATGAATTTATCTATACACTGTCTATGCAATAGAGGTAGTAAGACATTTATAGACTAAGAATAATGAGCAGCTAATTTCCTAAGAATGATAAGCAGATGATTTCTGACAAAAAGATAAGTAAAACTTTTGACATACAGATACGGTCGAAGTCCAGACTCACTAATGCATCCTAACAACTATCAATTAGACACACTAATGCAAGACCTGGTTCGCTAAGACAACCGCTCTGATACCACATGTCATACCCCATCCTAATCTGTCTGGACGAAGTCACCAACATCTGGTTCCATTGCGATGATCGACTCCAAATAATGTCTTTACAATGAGCATACAATCAATAATTATGTATATTTAATCTATTCTCTTTATCATTTTTAAATACTAAATTTTAGTTTTCTTTCTAAATCACATAATATTTTATTAATATATTTATAATATATAATTATTTACATGCATAGTTATTTATATATATTTACATTTCTATTTACGATTAAAGGTTCGTGAATCGTCGGAAGTAGTCACAGGTAATTGCATACATGAAAATAGTTCAAAGTTTTTGAGACTTAAACTAATAGGCTTTGCTTATTGTGTCGCAACCATATAAGATTCAAGTTTAAATTTGGTCGGAAATTCTCGGGTCATCACACCATTGCCGAAAGGTAGAAAACCTATTGGAAATAAATGGGTGTATAAGATCAAGCAAAATGGCGATGATCAAGTGGAGCGGTATCGTACAAGACTGGTGGTTAAAGGATATGCTCAGAAAGAAGGTAAAGACTTTAATGAAATATTTTCTCCTGTGGTTCGACTTACAACAATTCTAGTAGTTATAGCGATGTGTGCTACATTTGATTTGTATCTAGAGCAGCTAGATGTGAAAACTGCATTTCTTCAAGGAAATCTTGAAGAAGAAATTTATATGCTTCAACCAGAAGGTTTTGAACTACAAGGAAAAAAGAACTTGGTTTGCAGGTTAAAGAAATCTCTGTATGGTCTCAAACAGGCGCCGAGATGTTGGTACAAGAGATTTGATTCTTTCATAATGAGTCTTGAATATAACAGACTTTATGCAGACCCTTGTGCATATTTCAAGAGGTTTGGGGACAATGATTTTGTCATTTTGCTGTTATATGTAGACGACATGTTGGTTGCAGGCCCCAACAAAGATCGTATTAATAAGCTGAAGGCTCAATTGGCTAGGGAGTTTGAAATGAAAGACTTGAGTGCCGCAAACAAGATTCTAGGGATGCAAATTCACCGAGACAGAGATAATAGGAAGATTTGGCTTTCTCAAAAAAAATTATTTGAAAAAAGTCTTGCAGCGCTTCAATATGCAAGATAGTAAGCCAATCTCAACCCCACTTCCTACTAATCTCAAGTTATCCTCCGTTATGTATCCTAGCAGTGAATACGAGAGGAAGGAGATGTCTCGCGTACCGTATGCATCAGCAGTGGGAAGTTTAATGTTCGCAATGATATGTACAAGACCAGACATTGCACATGCAGTGGGAGTAGTTAGTCGGTACATGGCGAATCCTGGTAAGGAGCATTGGAATGCGGTAAAGAGGATCCTTAAATACATTAAGGGAACCTTAGATGTTGCATTATGTTATGGGGAACCGAAATTTATTGTCAAAGGGTATGTTGATTCAGATTATGCGGGTGATATCGATAAAAGTAAATCTACCACCGCGTATGTTTTTACACTTTGTGGTGGAATAGTAAGCTGAGTTTCAAAACTGCAGTCAGTTGTGGCGACGTCAACAACAGAGGCAGAATATGTAGCAGCTACTCAAGCTACTAAAGAGGCAGTATGGTTGAAGAAGTTGTTGGAGGAACTTGAACACAAACAAAAGAATATCACTCTATTTTGTGACAACCAGAGTGCCTTGCATCTTGCAAGGAATCCGGCATTTCATTCAAAGACAAAGCATATACGAGTTCAGTATTACTTTGTTCGTGAGAAAGTGGAAGAAGAAACCGTGGATATGCAGAAAATTCATACTGATAAAAATGTGGCTGATTTTCTAACAATGTCAATCAACCGTGACAAGTTTGTTTGGTGTCGTTCCTCGTACGGCCTAGCGGAAACGTAAGCAACATCATTGGCAAGGAAGGATTATCGTGTGAAGATTGATTGGGCTTCAATCGAATCTTCAAGTGGGAGATTGTTAAAATAATGATGGTTAGTGGATTAGTAATAAATTAGATAAGTTGATGGTTGGTGGCATGCGCGTACAAGTTGTGATATTTTTTTAACTTTGGCAACCAAAGTATCTGCATAATCTCACCTACTCTACTTTTATGTAGTATAAATATGAGCCTTTAGCAAGCTCATTCAATCATCCCAAAAATCATTCTTTCTTTCTTCATTGTATACTAATAATTAAATAGAGAGTTTGTGAGTAATCTCCTAATTACAAGAGATATAAAGATTTGTGCTTATCCTTGTAATTAGAGAGAAGTGTAATTCCTATTATTCTTATTAGTGAAGTGTTTCTTTTCTTGCCCGTGGTTTTTACCATATTGGGGTTTTTCACGTTAAATCTTGGTGTTCCTTTATTGTCATTATTTTGAGTATTATTAGCGGTTTGCTATAATTTGGTGTCGCTTTTCTTAACAAGTTGCATACCCCAAGAACAAACACTTTCTGGACTTCGGATCTAACTTTATCGTTTCTTGAGAATTGTACATTGGGTACACAGGACATCCAAATACATGAAGGTCAGAATAATTAACTGGTTTTCGAGTCCACATTTCCATCGGCGATTTCAACTTAATTGTAGTTGATGGTGACCGATTTATCAGGTAACAGGTAGTACTTACTGCTTCTGCCCAGAATGATTTCTCCAAGCTTGCAGTTGCCAACATCACCCTTGTTCTATCTAACAAGGTTCTGTTCATCCGCTCTGCCACTCCGTTTTGTTGAGGAGTGTATGCCGTCGTGAACTGCCTTTTGATACCTTCTTGTTTGCAGAACTTATCAAATTCATCACCAGTGTATTCTCCTCCATTATCAGTCCTTAAACACTTGATCTTTTTACCAGATTCAAGTTCAACCCGCGCTTTGTGAACTTTGAAAACTTCAAACACATCCGCCTTTCTCTTGATTGGGTGCACCCAACATCTCCTAGTGTAATCATCAATAAATGATACAAAATACTTTGCTCCTCCTAGGGATTGAACTGGTGCTTGCCACACATCAGAGTGAACCAATTCTAGAATTAATTTACTTCTAGAATTTGATGTGTTAAACTTCAGGCGATGCTGCTTGCTGATTACACAATGCTCACAGAAAGGTAGCGATACCTTTGTAAGACCAGGAATAAGATTTCTTTCAACAAGAATCTTCATACCTTGCCCAGACATGTGTCCAAGCTTTTGATGCCATGTCATAGCAACTTTATCACTTGAACTATTCGAAGCAACAGATGCTTCCGATTCCTGTACCGTCTCACCTTTCAGAATGTATAAATTAGCACCCACCTTTTCTCCTTTCATAAGTACAACCGCGCCTTTCTTGATTATCATGATCTTCTCATGTATCACCATCTTACAACCAAGATCATCCAATTGTCCTAAAGACAATAAGTTCTTCTTCAAACCCTCCATGTGTCGCACACCTTGAATAGTACGAACTGTACCATCATGCATCTTCAAAACGATATCTCCAATTCTAATGATCTTTAGTTCATGATCATTGCAACTGTATACAGATCCTCCTGAGATACGTTCATATTGTTTGAACCATTCTCTTCTAGGGGTCATGTGAAAAGTAGCTCCCGAGTCAGATAACCAGACATCAACAAATGTCTTTCTGCCTTCATTTGCTACCACTGCCTCACTAACCAAAGCAGTCCCATCATCTGAAGTGCTTGCAATATTTCCTTGAGGAATTGAGTTATTTAAACTTCGACAATCCTTCTTCAGGTGACCTTTCTTGCCACAATTGTAGCATGTATAGGTCTTCTTCATTTTAGACTCCGGTTTACGTTGTGACTCCCACTAGGCCACGTTCCGTTGATCTCCCTCCTGACACCACCAAGGCCTCCGCTTGTCGTGAACCGGCATGTTTGTCCTCCTTGTTATTCCACCGATTTTCTTCTTCTAGAATAGCAGCCGCAACTTCATCATAGACTAGATACTCCAAGAGAACATTATTGGTTATGTTAATAATGAGTTGATCATACGAATCAGGTAGACTCTGAAGTAAAAGTTCAGCACGTTCTTTTGGCTCTATATTGCAACTTAATGAAGCGAGTTGAGAAAATAGAGTATTCAAAGAATTAATGTGCTCATTAACTGAAGTAGATTCATTCATGCGTAGCACATAAAGTTTCCTCTTAAGGAATATCTTGTTGTGGAGTGATTTGGTCTCGTACAATTTTACGAGGTGATCCCAAATCTCTTTCACCGTCTTCTTTTCTTCAATGCTAGACAAAACGCCATCTGATAGTGCCAGATGAAGATTTGCGATAGCCTGGCCGTCCATCTCTTCCCATTTTTCATCAGTGACTTCGGCGGACCGTCCACTAATGGCCGCCAAACACTTATCCTTTCTCAGGATAGCTTTCATCTTTAGTTTCCATAACGAGAATTTACTCCCGTTGAACTTTTCAATTTCAAATTTCGTAGACATTGCTATAATCACAATTTTCTTTTCGACAATACTATTTTTCTGAGAAATAGTACCCGGGAACTTTTATCGAGTGAAATTAATCTTACTTATTTTCTGATGTGGACGATCCACTCCCGTGGTGAAAGTACCCGTTCATATACATTATTAACGATTCACAATAGTTGATTACATCGCGAGGTATTTGACCTCTATATGATACATTTTACAAACATTGCATTCGTTTTTAAAAGACAAACTTTCTTTACATCGAAAATTAACATGCATGCATATCATTTCATAATATCCACTATCCAACTATAAATTGACTTAATAATAATCTTTGATGAACTCAATGACTTGAATGCAACGTTCTTCGAAATATGCCATGAAAGACTCCAAGTAATATCTTTAAAATGAGCAAATGCATAGCGAAAGATTTCTTTAATACCTGAGAATAAACATGCTTTAAAGTTTCAACCAAAAGGTTGGTGAGTTCATTAGTTTAACATAATCGATCATTTTCATCATTTTAATAGACCACAAGAATTTCATTTCCAGTTCTCATAAATATACGTCCCATGCATAGAGACAAAAAATCATTCATATGGTGAACACCTGGTAACCGACATTAACAAGATGCATATAAGAATATCCCCTATCATTCCGGAAAATCCTTCGGACATGATAAAAACGAATTCGAAGTACTAAAGCATCCGGTACTTTGGATGGGGTTCGTTAGGCCCAATAGATCTATCTTTAGGATTCGCGTCAATTAGTAGATCGGTTTACTAATTCTTAGGTTACCAAGCAAAAAGGGCATATTCGGCTTCGATCATTCACCCATATAATATAGTTTCAATTACTTGTGTCTATTTCGTAAAACATTTATAAAAATTGCGCATGTATTCTCAGCCCAAAAATATAAAGGGTAAAAAGGCAAATGAAACTCACCATACTGTATTTCGTAGTAAAAATACATATAACGTCATTGAACAAGTGCAAGGTTGGCCTCGGATTCACGAACCTAAATTAATTATATATATTTATATGTTGGTCAATATTCGTCTAACAAATTAGGTCAACTCATAGTGTACCACAATCCTAATGCTCGAGTCTAGTATGCAAAAGTTGACAAAAGTCAATTTGACTTAAAATGATTTCCAAAATTTATACATGATTATTATATAGTTTAAATATCGTCGTTTTATATTTTTAAATATTTTTAAAAGATTTAATAAAGTAAATAATATAATTCATTTATTAATAAATAAAACTTTATAAAAAAATACTTTTATATATCTTAAGTAATAAAATTTATAAAGTTCATAAAAATATTATGATAAATCTTATTAAGGTAATTATATTATTTGTATTACATATTTATTTGATAAAATAACATTGATGATAATAATAAGTAAAAGTTGTTTTATTTTGTAATAATAATTATTATTATTCTATTAATAAAAATATCAATATTTATATTTACTCAAATTGATATTATGATAAAATGATAATTCTAATTATAATAACTTTAATATTTACGATACCTTTTAATATTAACTTTAAAATAATAATTTTATTTAAAATGATAATAATAATGATATTTTATAATAACAATGACATTTCATTTAAAATGATAATTTTTGTTAAAATGATAGTTTCAATACTAACGATACATTTAATAATAGTAATGATAAAAATACTAAGAACGATAGTTTTATCTAAATCAATATCTTACAATATTTTAATTTCATCATGATACTCATACTCATTATTTTCTAATCGTTTCGTTTAATAGCTTTTAATCGTCTTTTATATCGTGTTCATAATAATGATAATAATAGTAATCAAAATAATTAGGTGTTACTAATATTAGTTTTAATTACAATAATACTAATAATGATAATTACTATAAATTATTAACGATAATACTAATAATTATTTTAATGATAATATAATAATAATAATAACAATAACAATAACCATTTTTAAATAATGATGTATATATATTAATAATGATAATAATAATAATGATAATAATAATAGTAATAATTAGATAATAATAATAATAATACTAATTATAACTTTAACGATAATAACGATAGTAATAATAATAAAAATAACAATTTTTAATGATAAATCCTTTTATTGATAAAGATAATAATAATAAGATAAAACTAGAATGACGATAATAACGACGATAATAATAATCATTTTTAATAATAATACAAAAATTCAATTGACTATAACTTCTAATCCGTTCATCGAAACCATTCGATATCTAAATGAAAAGTTCTTAATTTTTCGCTAGCTTTCCAACGACATGCATATCTTATACCTTATCTCAACTGCATATGTAACTAATTCAGGATTCAACATAATCTATCTAATGGCAATATCAAAAGTATAAGCATGCATAATCCTATATACTCGAGCACTAGTCAAGGATACACTATTAGTATGTAAAAATTAAATTACGAGCGCTTACGTATCAATATTGAGATTCAATATTGCAGGAAAGGTACATATATGCAACGGAGATGATAAACACTAGATTGACCTTACGAGCATATCCCTTTAACATTACCCATCACCTCCATAGCTATAACCCATATTTTCCTTAGCCCTATCCTACTCGAAAAAAAAATCTATTTTTGAAATATCCCGCTCATAAAAATCTATTTTTGAAATAACCCGCTCATGACTCCGTCGTAGTATTTTATGTGAATAATACTAATAATAATAATACTAATACTAATAATAATAATTTGATTAATAATAATAATAATAATATAAATATAATTATGAAAGCTAAGTGATATGTGTGTATGTGTTACGAAGTGCAGAAGGAAAGAAGTAATCCACAAAACATAATTCGTTCAATTTAAAACATATGTCACCACCTACTATGCCAGCTAGTTTCCACTTATTTCCTTGCCGACGTTTTATTTTTATTTTTATTTATATTATATATATAATTAATCTTTATATTTATATGTATTATATTATAATTGCAAGTATAATTAGCTTGCACTATTTGCTCCCAAGACTTGTTCGTTGTCATTCGACTTATGTCCTAGTTCCGATTTCTCGAACGACTTTTGTATTCTTAGAAAATTAGCACTTTACGTTTCGTGACGAGTACTTAATAACAAGACTCAAATTAATGAAAAATTAACCCACTCAAAGTGTAACCTAATCATCCGAGTGTTGTGGTCATTTGCTTCTATAAATCAATGCCTCGTTTGTTTATTAAAATAAATTTAATAATATATTTAAAGTATCTCTTAAATAAAAATGTTTTATAGCTATATTAGTATTGTAATACATATATGTATATATTTATATATCTTTAACTAGGACTATAATTTAAGTGTGTATAACTGGAATATTAATATAATATTTAGTTTTTCAAAACTAAGTTATATTTCAAAGTTTGTTTTATATAATTTAACTCATTTTAAATAATAGGAGTTACTTTATCAAATAATGTTTTTAATACGAAAACTAAATAGTTGATTTATCAAGGGACACGAGTTAATCATAGTAAAGTACACTTTTGAAATGAGTTAATAATGATAATAATAATAATAATAATAATAATAATAATAATAATAATAATAATAATAATAGTAGCAGTGATAATAATAATAATCAGATTTTTCATAAACTTCATGTTTTAATTTCTAAACTTGTATATATAGTTCCTATAACTTATAATTATAATCATATTCGTAATTCTTGCCAAATCAGCTTTTATTATAAATTTTCTAATATAAATGTTATTAATATGTTCATAATCCTCTTAATAATGATAACAATAATAATACTAATAATTCATCAAATGATACTAATAATAATATTCATAATAATAAACTATATTATGTTCATAATAATGATAATAATAATAATAATGATCATAGGTGTAATAATAATAATACATATATTAATGTTAGTAAAATAATAATACTTAAGTAATAATAATAATATTAGTAATAATAACAATTATAACAATAATATTTAGTAGTAGCAATAACAATAACAATCATAATAATGATAATAAGTGATAAATAATTATAATAATAATGATAATAATAATAATAAAATAGAGTTACAACCTTTGAAGAAAAATTCAGTAAAAAGAACGCCACCGCTGGGACTCGAACCCAAGACCTCCCGTACACGCATAAACATGCTTAACCATTCGGGCTATTGCCACTTTTCTGATTTATACGGAATCCTTTATTATTTAACCCGTATTTTAATTATTTCCTTTTCATCTTCTTCCTCATGACAACAATTCGACAGTGAACCCCATTTAACCCCATAACCGATTCACAACTGGGTTTTAAATTTCTAAATCAAATCAAGGATCACCTGTGGTGACTAACAAAAACGAAACACAACAAAAAAATAAAAATTTAAAATAACAGTAAGACTCCCTCTGCCATCGCTGCTATGTTTATAAAAAAAAATTGATTTCTCGAATGGCAACAATTTAGGTAAAGGTTATAACATGAATTTGTTTGTAAACTGTTTATAGAAGTTAATGGAATCGTCAATTTACCTTGAAACATTCATATGAATTCGAACTTAAGAAATGTTCATACGTTTGACTTTTTATAACACGAACTTTGACTCGAAAAATCTAATTCGATATTAACAATTGGAATTTGAAACTTGGCAAGCAGTTGAAATGAAATAATCCTAACAACATGGCATTTATATTTTTTGAAATTTGCTTTGTTTTCGAGGTTTTTGAAAAAAAAAATTAAGGAACGGAGATATCGGCTTCGGGGTTTATTAAGTTTTTGTTTTTAATTTGACTTTACAGATATATTTGGATAGAGTAGTGGGTATCAGATATATTTACAGTCAATTTGATTAGATCACCACTTGTTTTGTAGCTAGGATATGTCGATAACAATATTCCTTCAGGTACAGAAAAAAAATAAAAAAATAGAGATGGAATACGACCCTTAACAGACTTTGATTGTGTTTTGGATTTGATATTCGCTCAGTACAAATATTATAGATATGATTATCAATCTAGAATAGTTTGATAGTGATGAAAAAAGAAAAAAAAAACAGAATACAAATTACTTGTGTTTATATATATATATATATATATATATATATATATATATATATATATATAATTTTATTTATGTATATAAATATATTCTGTATATGGATTCATATATATATATATATATATATATATATATATATATATATATATATATATGTATTTCGTATATGTAAATGTATTTATGTATATATCTGTATTTATATCATTATATATCTATTACATTTATATTTGTATCTTAATTATATAAAGAAACCTAATAGTATTAATTATATAAACATTAATATTAATTTTTTAGTAATAATAATGAAACTAACAATAATAATAATAATTATAGAAATAATAATGATAATAATATCAATAATATTAATTTTATTTGTACATATCAAATTTTACATATTTATATATGTTATATAATATTATTTATTCTTCAAATATTAATATTAACATTTAAGGAAAGTAATGTTAGTAATAACAATTATCTTATACTTTTAATTTAATATGTTACTTTTACACACTATCAACTATGTGATATTTAGTAACTTGTATTCAATATTTAATATTTATCTATTATATATATATATATATATATACATATATATATATATATATATATATATATATATATATATATATATATATATATATATATATATATATATACATGTATGTATATATGTTGACATAGATCATAAATATCTAATACTTTAATTTTATTGTTTCTATTGTATTTATTATTCCACATTATTATATATATATATTTACAGTTACTTTTATATTAATATATATATATATATATATATATATATATATATATATATATATATATATATATATATATATATATATATACACAATTGTTCGTGAATCATCGGGAACAGTCAAAGGGTAATTTGATTACATGAATATAAATTTCAAATGTTTCGAGACTCAACATTACAGATTTTGCTTATCGTGTCGGAAACATATAAAGATTAAAGTTTAAATTTGATCAGAAATTTCTGGGTCACTACATGAAATAAGGTGAGACCAGTGGTCATGGCTCCGTATATGAGTCCTTTAGTTGTGGTAAAAATTCCAGAAGTAAAATCGTCTTCGTTTGACCGTGGCGACGGTCTAAGTGCGAGTAGGTCAGAATTTTCAGCACAACGTTAAAAGACATAGTGACACTCGGAGGGCCATAGATCCTAAACCGTAACTCGGATTAAGACGAGTCTTAAATGAAAAGTCATCTACACAAACTGAGAAAACTGAAAATCAACTTTACAGCTGCCCAGTAGGTCTGATCAGTTACAGAAAACAGTAAACAGTGGATTCCAGTGGGTTCTTGGTGCTTGATGTTCATCACAGTTCTCATCCTTGATGCATATAGCTTCAAGTGTACAACTCGTTGATGTGTTTACATCATCTTTACCAAGTTTTGACCATCATAACACAAGTGTAAGTCTAAGATAAGTAGCATAACTCAATTAAGTGTTGCAAGTAGTTTGATGAACCAAAGTTCCATCAAGATCTTAGATCCGACACATACATGAACTATAAAAGTAATATTGAACTACAAACTTGAAAGTAAACTAATTAATCAAGATCTTAAATTGTAGAACATAGTTCTTAGTTAGATCTTGAAGATCCAAGACCCAAAAGTCTAGATCTAAAGCTATTAAGTTAAATCCTAAGTAATAACACTTGAATCTTTACTTTAATGAAACCATAAGCTATAAAACTTAGATTTTTATCTTGTAAAGTATATGTAAGCTTTCAAGCTTTTGTTTATGACAAAATAAGTAGACCATAAGCTATAGAAACTTAGATCTTTCATATGTATGTGAAGTTGTGTGATGACCCGAAAATTTCTGACCAAATTTAAACTTTATCTTTAAATGATTTAATGTTTTCGACACGATAAGCAAAGTCTGTAAAGTTGAATCTCAAAATTCTTGAACTACTCAATTACCCTTCGATTGTTCTCAACGATTCGCGAACAATTATATGTAAATAGATACATATATATACTATAACTTGAAAACGTAACAAAGTGTTGTGTATATGATACTGTGCATTAAACTTATTGGTTTGATTATCTGATTGATATAATTAGATAAGTTAACTAGAACGTTTAAGATGAACCAGTAAAACACTAAATTGCTACAGTATTTTCGAATTGCTGCAGTACCCGAAAAGCTACAGTGTTTTCGAAAATCACTATTTGCTACAGTAACTTTGCTACAGTAAAACACTATTTCAAAATGAAAATGTATATATGTATATGTATATACTACAAGACAATGATTTATAGAAGCAAATAACCAAAACACTTAATTGATTAAAGCTACACTTCGAGTGACATAGTTTATCAATGATTAAGTTTAATTTTTGATAAAGGTACACGTCGCGTAACGAAAAGTACTAGTTTTCTCAGTGTACGAAAGGACGTTCGAAAAACCGGAACCTGGACATAAGTCGAGTGACGACGTACGACTTATCGGAACGAAAATTACAAGTCAACTATGCACGTGAATTTAATATAATATATAATTAATTATATAAATTAAATATATTATAAATATAATTAATAAATATGTCGACGAGGTACACGATAAAACATTGTGAGCTGTAAAACCAATCCATGCGATCGCATGGGAATTGGTCATGGGAGCCATGCGATCGCATGGTGACAGATCCCAGCAAACATCTATAAATTTCGACGATTTTTGTTCATTTGTTGCACAATTACTCCCTCTGTTATATTATTATTATTATTATTATTATTATTATTATTATTATTATTATTATTATTATTATTATTATTATTATTATTATTATTATTATTATTATTAATATTATTATTAATCTTATTATTATTAGTATTATTAATAATTAGTATTATACATAAAATACTACGACGAGGTTATGAGCGTGTCACTTTCAAAAATGGGTTTTCGAGCGGGATAGAGCTAAGTAAATTATGGGCTATTGCCATGGAGGTTATGGGTAATGTTCATGGGTAATATTCGCAAGTCAAACCTAGTATTTATCATCTCCGTTACGTCTACGTACTTTCCTGCAATATTGAATCACAATATTGATACGTGAGCATTCATATTTTTTCTTTTATATATTAATTGTGTATCCATGTCTAGTGCTCGAGTATATATATTTATGCATGCATGTATGCTAAATTTTGTCGTTAAACAGTTTATAATGAATCACGAATTAAATACATATATTAATGATAAATGGTATATGATATACATGTTTTTGGAAAGCTGGCGAAAAATCAATAACTTTTCATTTAGATATCGAATAATTTCGATGAACGGATTAAAAGATATGATTAACTGAATTATGATTGACGTTAATTGAAATTGCTTTTGAATCTACAATTAAGGTTTAAAAAACTTGTTTACGAGATTGATAAATTAGATTTTTGAATATTACCAACCGAGTAAATGAATCCTTATATAAGGTATGTCTCGTTTTGTTAAACAACTGTCAAAATTGACTTTGTGAAACGACTTTGGATAACTTTTGTATGTCGATATCGAGCATTAGGATTGTGATACACTATGACCTGACCTAGCTTGATAGACATTTATTGACCAACATATGTTCTCTAGGTTGAGATCTACGGTTATTTGGTAATCCGAGTTTCGATCACATTTTGGTGAACGACTTTATATGCTGCTAAGGTGAGTTTCATACGCTCCCTTTTTAATTGCTTTTGCAATCTATATTTTTGGGCTGAGAATACATGCACTTTATTTTAAACACAATGGATACAAGTACATACTAAATTCTACACCGAGTTTGAACCGAAAATCCCTTAGCTTTGGTAACTAGTAACTGCCAGTTATAAGAACTGGTGGGCGCGAGTAGTAGTATATGGATCCATTGGGCTTGATATCCCCGTCCGAGCTAGAGCACTAGCCTTTTAACGGACGTATGCTATTTGAGAAGCGTACACGTTGGTTTGCGTGTATTATTAATATGATTATACAAAGGGTATAAAATATATATACGTTAAGTTTAGTTACCAGGGTGCTCAATTTTGTAGAATATTTGATAAACGTTTCTGGATGAAACAACTGAAATCTTGTGATCCACTTTTATACACAGATTATGCGAAACACCAAAACTATGAACTCACCAACCTTTGTGTTGACACTTGTTAGCACGTTTATTCTCAGGTTCCTAGAAGTCTTCCGCTGTTTGCTTATATGTTAGACAAGCTATGTGCATGGAGTCTTACATGACATATTTATCAAGGAAACATTGCATTCACCAAATCATCACTATGTATCTTATTTTAACTGCATTGTCAATGGAAGTACTATTGTAAACTATTATTTACGGTGATTGTCTATATGTAAAAATCATCAGATGTCGAAAACCTTTGATTTAAA
Source organism: Rutidosis leptorrhynchoides (assembly GCF_046630445.1). Classification (NCBI taxonomy): domain Eukaryota; kingdom Viridiplantae; phylum Streptophyta; class Magnoliopsida; order Asterales; family Asteraceae; genus Rutidosis; species Rutidosis leptorrhynchoides. Next base: position 145,547,217 of record NC_092334.1, on the reverse strand, counting down.
TATTCATTTATGGTGTGCCTTTTCAAAAGAATGCAATGTTTACAAAATGTATCATATAGAGGTCAAATACCTCGCAATGAAATCGATGAATGACGTGTTCATCCATATGGATTTGGAGCGATCGTCACAAGTTGTAACTAGAAAGTTAAACTTCCATGTTCTTGAACTTATAAGTTAACTTTAGTTCAAGAAAAATGAGATCGAAGTTAACTAGTAACACTTGACCAACAACAACATGAATCACGAAATTAAAGTGCAAGGAAATGAAGTAATAAACTAAATAAACAAGTAACTAGTTCATGGTTGTTCATACTTTAAAGATTCAAGCCAAAGTCTTGATCTTTAAGGAAGTAAACTTTAAAGTTTACCACATGAACTTCAAGTATTGATTTACAACTCATGAACTTTAATCTTTTAAAACATTAAGTGTAGAACATAAACTAGAAAGTTTTGTTCTTGTATGTTCTTGTATGAACAAGAAAAAATGAAGAACAAACTAAAGAGTTTGATTCTTAAAACTAGTAAGTAAGCAACAACAACTACAAGTAAGTAATCAACAAACAAGAACAAGTAACAAAACAACAATCAAAGAATGATGATGATGAGTTTGGGATTCGGTTTTTATGAAAAAAGAAAGAAAAGAAACCTTGTTACTTACAAGAATTAGAGAGAAAAATGAGAGAAATGGAAGTATGAAATGAAGAGTATGTGAGAGTGAAATGATACTAGTGAATCAAGTAGTAAAAAAAAGATTTGAACTCCCCCATTTACCACGGTGGCCGACGGTTAGGGGTTCCAAGGGGGGAAGGAGAAAGTCCACAAGATCATGCATGTAATTGACTCAAAAAGGTGGTTATAAGATTGCATGGTGTTGGAACATGGTGTAACTAAGTAAGTAACTAGATTCCTTCCACTTAATCAATCTAGTTAAGTATTAATCATCATTAACATAATGTTGGGCTCTTAATTAATCCATTAAGGGTGTAGGGTGGGCTTCTAAGTCCATTAACACAAGCCCAAGTCCAACTAAACACTAATCCAAAAAAAAGCCCAAGTAATTAACTAGTAACCATAGTTAATTAAAAATGATTAATAAAAATTAATCATGTATGTAAATAATATTCAAAAATATTATTCGTGTAATGTACGTGTGTCACAAGGATGTTTCGGGGCATTTTAAAGTCATTCGCGGTAACAAGTAAATGTATATAAACAATACATTCATTAAATCACAAGCATTAATAATAAATATTAATAAGTAAACGTTGGAAAATCCAGGGTCGTTACATTACCCACCTGTTAAAGAAAATTTCGTCCCAAAATTTTAAGCTGAGGTAGATGGAGGAGTTGGGAAAAGGTGAGGATACTTCTGCATCATTTGATCCTCTCGTTCCCAGGTAAACTCAGGTCCTCGCTTGGCATTCCATCGCACTCGGACGATCGAAATCTTGTTGCGTTTCAAAGTTTTGACCTCACAGTCCATTATCTCGACAGGTTCTTCCACAAAGTGGAGTTTGTCATCAATCGTAAGTTCCTCCAGTGGTATGATAAGTTCAGGTGCAGCAAGACACTTCTTCAAGTTTGACACGTGGAAGGTAGGATAAACTGAGCTCAATTGTGCTGGTAGATCCAAACAGTAAGCAACAGGTCCAACACGCTCCAAGATTTCAAAAGGACCAATGTATTGAGGGTTTAACTTTCCGCGCTTTCCAAAACGAATCACACCTTTCCAAGGTGCAACCTTCAACATTACACGATCGCCCACGTTGAATTCAAAGTCTTTACGTTTGAGGTCCGCATAACTCTTTTGACGATCGCGGGCAGTCTTAAGTCTCGCTAGAATCTAAGCAATCTTCTCCGTTGTTTCGTGGACTACCTCGGGTCCGGTGATTTGATTTTCGCCTACTTCGGCCTAACAAATAGGAGATCGGCACTTGCGGCCATACAATGCTTCAAAAAGTGCAGCATTAATGCTCGAGTGATAACTGTTGTTGTAAGAAAATTCGGTGAGTGGCAAATGCCTTTCCCAGGCCTTTCCGAAATCAATAACACATGCACGCAACATGTCTTCCAAGGTCTGAATTGTTCGTTCACTTTGCCCGTCGGTCTGTGAGTGATAAGCAGTACTCATGTCGAGACTAGTTCCCATGGCTTCTTGCAAAGAACGCCAAAATCTAGAAGCAAAACGGGGATCGCGATCTGAGATGATCGACAAAGGTATACCATGACGAGATACAACCTATTTGATGTATAGTTGAGCGAGTCTCTCCATCGTATCCGTTTCCTTCATTGCTAGGAAGTGTGCAGATTTAGTAAGGCGGTCAACAATAACCCAGATGGTATCATATCCGCCCACCGTCTTTGGTAGCTTGGTAATTAAGTCCATCGTTATTCCTTCCCACTTCCATTGGGGATTTCCGGTTATTGAAGTAATCCAGAGGGCCTCTGATGTTCGGCCTTAACTTTCGAACAAGTCAAACACTTACCAACATAAGTTGCAACGTCCTTCTTAAGGTTCGACCACCAATACTGTTCTTTAAGGTCGTGGTACATTTTGCCCGCTCCTGGATGAATCGAATATCTCGATTTGTGCGCTTCATCTAGTATAAAGTTTCGTAGATCTCCATAACAAGGTACCCAAATTCTTCCGGCATAACATCGGAGTCCAGTCTCCCTAACCTCGAATCGAGAGACAAGTATGTTCAAATGTTCATGAGATATATTCTCCTCCTTGAGAGCCTCATCTTGGGCTACTCGGATCTGGCTGTTGAGATTCGAATGAATGGTGATGTTCAGTGCCCGAACACGAAGAGGTGCCGTCCTCTCCTTTCGGCTTAAAGCGTCAGCTAGAACATTAGCCTTACCAGTGTGATAACGGAGTTCACAATCATAGTCGTTTAGCGTCTCGATCCATCGACGCTGTCTCATATTCAGTTGCTTCTGATCAAAGATGTGTTGGAGGCTTTTGTGGTCGGTGAAGATAGTGCTCTTAGTTCCATAAAGATAGTGTCTCCATAATTTGAGCGCAAAGACAACAGCTCCAAGTTCGAGATCGTGAGTAGTGTAGTTTCGCTCATGAATCTTCAGTTGTCGAGAAGCATAGGCAATAACCTTCGATCTTTGCATCAATACACAACCAAAACCACTTTTCGAAGCATCGCAATAAACGACGAAATCATCACTGCCTTCAGGAAGAGATAAGATAGGTGCGGTGGTCAACTTCTTCTTCAAGGTTTGAAATGCTGATTCGTGTACGGGTTCCCAAATGAACTTCTTCCCTTTGTAAGTCAACGCGGTCAAAGGACGCGCAATCAGAGAGAAACCTTCAATAAATCTTCGGTAGTAACCGGCGAGACCTAGAAATTGGCGAATATGAGTCGGAGTAGTGGGGGTTCTCCACTTACTGATAGCTTCAATCTTGGCGGGGTCGACCTTGATACCCTGGTCGCTCACAACATGACCCAAAAATTGGACTTCCTTTATCCAAAATTCACACTTGGAGAATTTTGCATAAAGTTGTTCTTGCCTCAAGAGTTCCAACACTAGCCGAAGATGTTGCTCATGTTCTTCTTCGCTTTTGGAGTAGATGAGGATATCATCTATGAAGACGATAACGAACTTATCCATGTATGGCTTGCAGACACGATTCATGAGGTCCAAAAATACGGCAGGTGCGTTGGTTAAACCGAATGGCATCACGAGAAACTCATAATGACCATAACAAGTTCTGAATGCAGTCTTCATCACATCGCTTTCCTTCACCCTCAACTGGTGATAACCGGATCGTAAATCAATCTTAGAGTAAACGCTTTTTCCTTGTAGTTGATCAAAAAGATCGTCAATACGGGGAAGGGGATACCGATTCTTGATTGTCAATTTGTTGAGTTCACGGTAGTCGATACACATACAGAAGAATCCATCCTTCTTCTTCACAAACAACACAGGTGCGCCCCAAGGCGAGATACTTGGTTGGATAAATCCTCGATCTAACAGCTCTTGTAGTTAACTCTGTAATTCTTGCATCTCGGAAGGTGCGAGTCTATAAGGTGCGTGAGCTACAGGTGCTGCTCCTGGCACTAAATCGATCTAAAACTCTACGACTCTTGGTGGCGGTAATCCAGGCAATTCTTCAGGAAATACATCGGAGAATTCGTTCACAATTCGAACATCGTTCACACTCTTCACCTCGGTTTCTACCGTTTTCACATGTGCTAGGACAGCAAGACGTCTTGCGCTTTCATGCAACTAATGAGGTTCAGCTTCGAGGTACATCTCTCTTCGTAAATGATCAGTGGCTCACCATCTCCGTGTGGTATACGAAGAGCTTTATCTCCGCAGATAACGTCGGCCCTTATCTTGGTCAGCCAGTCCATACCGACAATAACATCAAAGCTTCCCAACTTAATGGGTATCAGGTCAATCTCAAAATCCACACCAGCTATGTTGATAATAGCTCCTCGACTAATATGGTCTACTTTCTCAAGTTTTCCATTGGCTACCTCTACAAGCATACTCTCCTTTAAAGGAACTAACGACCAATTTATCTTATCACAAAAGTGTCTAAATACATAACTTCTATCAGCACCAGTATCAAATAGGACAGAAGCTAATAGATTGTTGATAGTGAATATACCTGTCACCAAGTCGGGGTTCTCACGAGCGTCCCTTGCATTAACGTTGAAAGTGTGATGACCCAAAAATTTCCGATCAAATTTAAACTTTAATCTTTATATGTTTCCGACACTATAAGCAAATTCTGTAATGTTGAGTCTCGAAAGTTTTGAAATCTATATTCATGTAATCAATTACCCTTTGACTATGCTCGACGATTCACGAACAATTGTTTGTAAATAAATATGTGTATATATAGATTAGTAAATACTATATAAAATATAATATTAATATATCAAACTTAATTACAAGTTATAATATAAGTTGTTATTATTATTGTTACTTTCATTAATATTATTAACATTAATATTAATATTAATATTAACATCGGTGCTATTAATATTATTATTCTAATATGAAAATAAGATACATGTAACTTATTATATCTTTTATATCACTTGTAATATTAGATATTATTATCGTTAGGAGCCATTAGTATTATTATAAATTATTATTAGGATCTAATACCTTTTAGTATTATTAACATTTTATTATTATCATTATCATTAATGATTATTAAATTTATTAAAAATTAATGTTAATGTTATTATTAATATCATTATTATAATTAATGGGAAAATTATAATTCTAAGTTATTAGGGTTTTTCATTATTGTTAATATCTTTATCAATATTATTATTATTAATATCATTATTTTTCTTATAATTATTATTAAAAGGAAATAATACAATATATTATTAATAATAATATAATTATTATAATTCTTATAATTTTTGTATCATTATTATTTATTAATATACTTAATATTACTAATATATTCATTAATACTCATTATATCACATAAACTACAATTTAGGAAACAAGAATCGTACGAAATGGATTTCATATCCTTTACACTATAACTGATTGAAGACAATATATCTGATTATTGACATTAACATCAGAACCATCCAAAATCTGTTTCCAGTCGTTCTCCTATATTATATATATATATATATATATATATATATATATATATATATATATATATATATATATATATATATATATATATATATATATATATATATATATATATATATATATATATATATATATATTTATTTATTTTTATTTTTTTTACGTCTGTCTTTGTTGTCTTCTATATAGTAATCGAAGTCCTCAAGATGTTATACAATTCCCTGGACCTCCCAACATCATTATAAATTAACTACAATCGCTATTATTCTGTAAAACCAGATTAAACAGATTTATTTAGTTAATTATTTATTGATATTCAGGTCGTTCTTCTGCTCAGGTATTTTTTTTCTGTTTCATCAAATTTGTAACAATTTCAAAAATCTAATAATGCAATTATGTTACAAGTCTTTCGTTTAATCTAACTGCAATATTTCAAGTTCCAATTTTTCTTATCGTGTTCGAAATTTCGAGTCAAAGTTTGATTTTAAAAAGTCAACCAAATCGTTCATCAATAAATTCGAATTTGTTGTGATGTTTTGGATTAAATTGATGTTACAGAAGGTTCAAAGAAAGTATTTAGAACATGTTTTATGTAAAAAATTTCGGCTAAAACGTCCTAGAATTCCAAATGTGATTTAGTGTTCATCGTGTCCCTTTTGAAACTAATTACAACTATTTTATTTATTTATTTATTTATTCTGTTTTAATTAATTTTGATCAACCACTAATCGTTTCTGGTTCAACTGTGTTTCCAAAATAGAAGGTATCAAATTGTTAGGTTATTGGGTCGACTGGTTTCACGATGAAGAAGGTACAAACAGAAAACTGGTTATAATAATTAATTTGGGGTTTAATTTAAATAAAATGAATTGGTTCGATTGTCAGGAGGGATTTCGGGTGAACGAGAGGTCGTGGGTTCGAGTCCCGGCTTGGACAGCTTATTATTCTTTTTTGGAGTCTTGAAGGTAGTCTCATGTTATTTATTTATTATTATTATTATTATTATTATTAATTATTATTATTATAGATTGTTATTGTTATTGTTATTATTGTTATTATTGATTGATATTATTATTAGGTATTAGTAATATTATTAGTATTATTATCATGGTTATTATTATGATTATGAATATGAATATTATGAATATTATTATAATTTCTATAAAAAAAATTTATTATTTGTTCATTAAAAACTAATACTTGTATCATTTTATAAGTTATAATATTATTATTAGTATCATTATGATGAATATGTTTATTATTATTATTATTATGAAGATAATACAAATTATTATTATTTTCATAAATATTAGTATTATTATCACTTTATAAATATTAGGACCATTATTATTAATATAAGTATATTATTAGTATTAATATCATTAACTTTATCACTAATGAAACCATAACCATTAATATCTTAATTAGTAATATTAAGTATTATAATTATTGTCATTTTTATTATTATTAATATTACTCTAGTCTTACTATAAATATTATTTTGTAAACAAAAGATTATGTATATAAAATAAATATAATAACCATAACTTAAATATATAGATACTTTACTTAAAATATACAAAATGAATATATAATAAAATATATAAGTTATTAATATAAAAATTATCACTAATAATAATATAAATAATTGTTCGATTACGATTATATGTATTAATGAATATACAAATGATATAGGTTCGTGAATCCGAGGCCAACCCTGCATTGTTCAATATAGTCATATGTATTTTTACTACAAAATACATTAGGTGAGTTTCATTTGCTCCCTTTTTAAATGCTTTTGCAATATATATTTTTGGGACTGAGAATACATGCGCTGCTTTTATAACTGTTTTACGAAATAGACACAAGTAATCGAAACTACATTCTATGGTTGAATGTTCGAAATCGAATATGCCCCTTTTAGTCTGGTAATCTAAGAATTAGGGAACAAACACCCTAATTGACGCGAATCCTAAAGATAGATCTATCGGGCCCAACAAGCCCCATCCAAAGTACCGGATGCTTTAGTACTTCAAAATTTATATCATGTCCGAAGGAAGATCCCGGAATGATGGGGATATTCTTACATGCATATTGTGAATGTCGATTACCAGGTGTTCAATCCATATGAATGATATTTTTGTCTCTATGCATGGGACGTATGTTTATGAGAAATGGAAATATGAAATCTTGTGGTCTATTAAAATGATGGAAATGATTATTTATGATAAACTAATGAACTCATCAACCTTTTGGTTGACACTTTAAAGCATGTTTATTCTCAGGTACGAAAGAAATCTTCCGCTGTGCATTTGCTCATCTTAGAGATACTACTTGGAGTCATTCATGACATATTTCAAAAGACGTTACATTCGAGTCGTTGAGTTCATCAAGATTATTATTAAGTCAATTATAGTTAGATATATTATGAAATGGTATGCATGCCGTCAACTTTCGAAGTAATGAAAGATTGTCTTTTCAAAAACGAATGCAATGTTTGTAAAATGTATCATATAGAGGTCAAGTACCTCGCGATGTAATCAACTATTGTGAATCGTTTTTAATCGATATGGACTTCGTCCGGATGGATTAGGACGGGTCTCTACAGTTGGTATCAGAGCCACTCATGTGCCGTTGGGGGTGGTGGGGCAAACCTCATCGAGGACGATGAGTCCCTGAGCGGGGTGAATGTAACACCTTAGGCAAATCCTACATCGCCCACATGCATGAGTGATCATGGGATTATAAGGTAATACTCACGCTTAAATGACACAACGCGTTTTGGGACTACGGGCTGAGCAGAAGTGTGAGTACGTTGTATTTAAGCATGCTCGAGCGAAAGCGCTACCAGGATGGGTGACCTCCTAGGAAAGTGCTTCTCGTGTGTGGTCGCCGAGAAAAATCCGTGAGCCTGCGGGCAAAGCGGACAATATTGTGGTCATGTTAAGCTGGGGTGTTACCAGAATGGTATCAGAGCGGTGGTCTTAGTGAACCAGGTCTTGCATTAGTGTGTCTAACTGATAGTTGTTTAAATGCATTAGTAAGTCTGGACTTCGACCGTGTCTGCATGTCAAAAGTTTTGCTTATCATTTCTAGTCAGAAATCATCTGCTTATCATCCTTAGGAAATTACCTGCTTATCATTCTTAGTCTAGACATGTCTTACTGCCTCTATTGCGTAGACAGTGTATAGATAAATTCATATCTTAGCGTATATGTTATTGTTACCTTTGCCTGACAGCTTTCGTAGATTCCTCCGTAATTTATGGGATTTTAGTATTATATATGCATATGTAAATTATGTATTGCAGGGTACTAATCTACATCCTATAATCGATTTCTTATCGAAAATTCTTCATCTGATCGTACAAGATGAATCCCTCAACCAGTTCGAATTCCTCGGATTCCGATAGCTATTCCGATATGGAGTTTCACGTAAGCTGCGAAAAGCAGTGTCACCAGAATGAATCAACCAATCAGCCATCCCCAATTCATCTGATGGGTTCTTAGTCGACTTAATCAATGGAGACGCGAAGAAGGCGATCCTTTCACCAACCGAATTTACCTCTTGGCAATGAACCTGAAGCACTTACCGGCGAACCAGTCCGAAACACCATTTTCACCCTCATTTCCCGAATAGATCACCACGATTATATTCTATCTAAAATTCTAAACCTTATTTATCCACTCGTTCCGACCGACAATCATCCCGGAATAATAGAAGAAGTCAACGAACTTCGAGCTCGAGTAATCAATCTGGAGAATATGGTGCAAAATTTACCAGCTTCAACAACATCACCGGCACCAACAGTACCATCAGTAACAACCCAAGTTTCTACATCACATGTCTCAACATCTCAATCTGTACCTCGAGCATAATCATCGATCTACATAACGTTCTACAGCATTTATCTTCGTTTGACATGACGATTATGTAATCTCTAATGTTTTAGAGATTATATATTCTTGTTCTAACTGTAAATCAAATGAGTTTAATATCATATTGACTCATTAAAGCCATGATTACATCTGAAGAAAATATGTATGTATATATCTTCATAAAGATTGTAATTAAAAATTCTTTCGTACAAACTGTTAATGGTGAAAATATTTTAACGGGTAGGTAATACCCGATGAATATTTGGATTTCACATTAATAAGTTACACTGTACAATCTTCGAATCTGATTCAACAGTCATTCACTATCCTACTTACATCCACAGATATATGAATCTGTTCACCGCAGAATAACCATTTTCATTCAAATTCATATTTGGATTTTGACTTACCAGAATCCAACAAGTGGCATAATGAAGAAAACATTGGACAAAATAAAATATGTTAGAAACAAACGAATTAACTAATTGAAATTTTGTTAAGAATTCACGCTAACAGTTCCTAGCTAACTGTTCCTAGCTAACTGATTACATTTTATTTATCGCAATTTTATTTATCGTCATTTAATTTCTGTTATTTACTTTACGCACTTTATTTATCGTTATTTAATTTTTGTTATTTATTTTACGCACTTTAAATATCGGGACACGTATACAAGGTTTTGACATATCATATCGATGCATTTATATATATTATTTGGAATAACCATAGACACTCTATATGCAGTAATGAACGAGTTCTCTATACAGGGTTGAGGTTAATTCTACAATAATATATATAATTTGAGTTGTGATCGAGTCTGAGACATGTACACGGGTCACGATACGTATTAATTAATTCGAATATTATATATTAAACTATATATGAATTATTGAATTGCTAACTGTGGACTATCAACTGAGGACTATCAACATTGGACAATTAAAATAAATTAAAATATTGATTATAACTTATGAAACTAAACAATTCTTCAAGTTTGACACTTGATTTCATCTTAAACCTCATTTGTATCTTGACGATTACAATCTGCGTTCAAACCTTTCATGATTCTTGAAGACACCTCAATCGAGAGGATGAACCAACCGTATTTCATCTACGGGAAAATATTGATGCATATAGTTATGTACCTGAAAACACTCGGAACTTGAGTAAACGTTTAACACGTATCTATGCTAGCTCCTTTGGCATTGTTATTATAGAAAATAACATTGTAATTCTTTCTCGCAATAGTCAGTTTTGTCATAGCTCCAGCAAGTCAACTCCGACTCTTCGTCCGAAACAACCTCATTATAACCTTGATATATATGTGTACTCTTTATTGTTACTGGGGCACATTTTATATTCCACCATATTACCAGCAGATGTACCAGCAACCTCTTCACTCCTTGGTTTAAATCCCTCCGACAAATCACTATATTTATCTATTGAAGTCTCATCATGTACTCATATGCATCTGATAACAAGAATTACCATACCAATTACCGAGAATCAGCAATCAGTATTTCGAATCCCGCAACATTTCTACATCAACAGTTATATGTATGACATTTATCTCTTAGAATTATGATCTCTCATTCTGAAATTCTAAAAAGCACTCAGTCACAAATCAATACTCTGAATGTTGAAAAAGCTGAATGAAGCAGCAGAAATCATAGACAACCGTAAACGACCTTAATCATCGAAAGTTTGATGATAAAGAATAGTATGATGGAAAAGCTCAAAAAAGTTGGAACTGGAAAACGGATTGAGCTAACCACGAAGGAGACCAAGGACAAATACAAGGACCATACCATATATTCAAAGAATCCAAGTAATTCTGAATCCAATGAAACCTTCAACGTATATCTTGCTCCGTACTCATGTTAAAATCTTGCGGAAAATCTTTCTTCATCAACCATTGATATTAGAAATTCCAAGATATCATCGTATCTTTTATTATAAATATCCTCCATATTTCTGAAGATATTTTTATAACTATTCTTATCTGAAATCATTAATCTCTTCGTGCTATCAGTGTTACATCATATAGAAACTGTTAGTTTCTATATTCTGTAAACTTTCGAGCTTAAAATATGAATGTTATGGAAGTAATGTTAGGAACTGATACATGAGTTAGTATAATATAATGACACTTGATCAACGTGATTATATTACAGTAAGTCATGCCGAGTTTCTAATGGAACATGATGATTCGCAGTACCATCATCATGTGCCATTTACACAACTCTTGCATTCTACTTAATCTCTAAACATATTAAGAACATATCTTCTTGATAGTTCTATCTTTCCGGATGTTCTGGTAATTTACCAAATCAAGATCGCGCCATTACGATTCTCTTCTTAAAAAAAACATTGACTATGTTCATCCAAAACTTCATACCTACGAATTCCGGATCATTATTCGCTTGACTTGAAGTCGGGAAGAGGAGACAAAAGTATGGAACCCTTGAATATAAAAGACACATAAATTGCAAATCGTGCATATCAATACGTATTGCCACATAAAGGCATGGGAGAACTAAAAACACTATAACCCCAAGATAATAGTAAAAGTAAATAAAATCCTCCGGTGGTAGATGAAAGAGAAGAATGACAAATAAGAAGGTTAGAAGTATATCAAGGATCAAAACGGGATGGTGCATATTAATGAATGCTTTAAAGTATGAGTTGAGAGAGGAAGAATAGAAGGTGTGAGTTTTAAGGAAACGCCGGGGGTGGATTTATAGTAAAATATCCGACAGAGCAATCAAAATAGATGATCGCATTTAAAGCGGATCCTAATTCCCTTGATTACCAAAGAATCAAATTTTATTACGAAGATTTTCTCCAAATCTCTTGAACTTGGGAAATCAATCCTATCTACGTCAAAAGATATGACAAATCTATACCTACTCATTCCACTCTTTGGTAATAGTTTCACTTGTACTCTTCGCGTAATCAAATTGTTTTATCTATATTACTAAATGATGATAAAACTCGATTTATCAACTCATATTCGTCATGGAAACATTTTTATAGTTAGCCATGATGACCTCGATCAAATTTCGGGACGAAATTTCTTTAACGGGTAGGTACTGTGATGACCCGAAAATTTCCGATCAAATTTAAACTTTAATCTTTATATGTTTCCGACACGATAAGCAAAGTCTGTAATGTTGAGTCTCGAAAGTTTTGAAATCTATATTCATGTAATCAATTACCCTTTGACTATGCTCGACGATTCACGAACAATTGTTTGTAAATAAATATGTGTATATATAGATTAGTAAATACTATATAAAATATAATATTAATATATCAAACTTAATTACAAGCTATAATATAAGTTGTTATTATTATTGTTACTTTCATTAATATTATTAACATTAATATTAATATTAATATTAATATTAATATTAACATCGGTGTTATTAATATTATTATTCTAATATGAAAATAGGATACATGTAACTTATTATATCTTTTATATCACTTGTAATATTAGATATTATTATCGTTAGGAGCCATTAGTATTATTATAAATTATTATTAGGATCTAATACCTTTTAGTATTATTAACATTTTATTATTATCATTATCATTAATGATTATTAAATTTATTAAAAATTAATGTTAATGTTATTATTAATATCATTATCATAATTAATGGAAAAATTATAATTCTAAGTTATTAGGGTTTTTCATTATTGTTAATATCTTTATCAATATTATTATTATTAATATCATTATTTTTCTTATAATTATTATTAAAAGGAAATAATACAATATATTATTAATAATAATATAATTATTATCATTCTTATAATTTTTGTATCATTATTATTTATTAATATACTTAATATTACTAATATATTCATTAATACTCATTATATTACATAAACTACAATTTAGGAAACAAGAATCGTACGAAATGGATTTCATATCCTTTACACTATAACTGATTGAAGACAATATATCTGATTATTGACATTAACATCAGAACCATCCAAAATCTGTTACCAGTCGTTCTCCTATATTTTATATATATATATATATATATATATATATATATATATATATATATATATATATATATATATATATATATATATATATATATATATATATTTATATTTATATTTTTTTACGTCTGTCTTTGTTGTCTTCTATATAGTAATCGAAGATCTCAAGATGTTATACAATTCCCTGGACCTCCTAACATCATTATAAATTAACTACAATCGCTATTATTCTGTAAAACCAGTTAAACAGATTTATTTAGTTAATTATTTATTGATATTCAGGTCGTTCCTCTGCTCAGGTATTTTTTTTCTGTTTCATCAAATTTGTAACAATTTCAAAAATCTAATAATGCAATTATGTTACAAGTCTTTCGTTTAATCTAACTGTAAGATTTCAAGTTCCAATTTTTCTTATCGTGTTCGAAATTTCGAGTCAAAGTTTGATTTTAAAAAGTCAACCAAATCGTTCATTAATAAATTTGAATTTGTTGTGATGTTTTGGATTAAATTGATGTTACAGAAGGTTTAAAGAAAGTATTTAGAACATGTTTTATGTAATAAATTTCAGCTAAAACGTCCTAGAATTCCAAATGTGATTTAGTGTTCATCGTGTCCCTTTTGAAACTAATTACAACTATTTTATTTATTTATTTATTTATTTATTCTGTTTTAATTAATTTTGATCAAACACCAATCGTTTCTGGTTCAACTGTGTTTCCAAAACAGAAGGTATCAAATTGTTAGGTTATTGGGTCGACTGGTTTCACGATGAAGAAGGTACAAATAGAAAACTGGTTATAATAATTAATTTGGGGTTTAATGTAAATAAAATGAATTGGTTCGATGGTCAGGAGGGATTTCGGGTGAACGAGAGGTCATGGGTTCGAGTCCCGGCTTGGACAGCTTATTATTCTTTTTTGGAGTCTTGAAGGTAGTCTCATGTTATTTATTTATTTATTTATTATTATTATTATTATTATTATTATTATTATTATTATTATTATTATTATTATTATTATTATTATTATTATTATTATTATTATTATTAATTATTATTATTATAGATTGTTATTGTTATTGTTATTATTGATTGATATTATTATTAGGTATTATTAATATTATTATTACTATTATCATGGTTATTATTATGATTATGAATATGAATATTATGAATATTATTATAATTTCTATAAAAAAAAATTATTATTTGTTCATTAAAAACTAATACTTGTATCATTTTATAAGTTATAATATTATTATTAGTATCATTATGATGAATATGTTTTTTATTATTATTATTATTATGTAGATAATACAAATTATTATTATTTTCATAAATATTAGTATTATTATCACTTTATAAATATTAGGACCATTATTATTAATATAAGTATATTATTAGTATTAATATCATTAACTTTATCACTAATGAAACCATAACCATTAATATCTTAATTAGTAATATTAAGTATTATAATTATTGTCATTTTTATTATTATTAATATTACTCTAGTCTTACTATAAATATTATTTTGTAAACAAAAGATTATGTATATAAAATAAATATAATAACCATAACTTAAATATATAGATACTTTACTTAAAATATACAAAATGAATATATAATAAAATATATAAGTTATTAATATAAAAATGATCACTAATAATAATATAAATAATTGTTCGATTACGATTATATGTATTAATGAATATACAAATGATATAGGTTCGTGAATCCGAGGCCAACCATGCATTGTTCAATATAGTCATATGTGTTTTTACTACAAAATACATTAGGTGAGTTTCATTTGCTCCCTTTTTAAATGCTTTTGCAATAAATATTTTTGGGACTGAGAATACATGCGCTGCTTTTATAACTGTTTTACGAAATAGACACAAGTAATCGAAACTACATTCTATGGTTGAATGTTCGAAATCGAATATGCCCCTTTTAGTCTGGTAATCTAAGAATTAGGGAACAGACACCCTAATTGACGCGAATCCTAAAGATAGATCTATCGGGCCCAACAAGCCCCATCCAAAGTACCGGATGCTTTAGTACTTCAAAATTTATATCATGGTCGAAGGAGGATCCCAGAATGATGGGGATATTCTTATATGCATATTGTGAATGTCGGTTACCAGGTGTTCAATCCATATGAATGATATTTTTGTCTCTATGCATGGGACGTATGTTTATGAGAAATGGAAATATGAAATCTTGTGGTCTATTAAAATGATGGAAATGATTATTTATGATAAACTAATGAACTCACCAACCTTTTAGTTGACACTTTAAAGCATGTTTATTCTCAGGTACGAAAGAAATCTTCCGCTGTGCATTTACTCATCTTAGAGATATTACTTGGAGTCATTCATGACATATTTCAAAAGACGTTGCATTCGAGTCGTTGAGTTCATCAAGATTATTATTAAGTCAATTATAGTTAGATATATTATGATATGGTATGTATGCCGTCAACTTTCGAAGTAATGAAAGATTGTCTTTTCAAAAACGAATGCAATGTTTGTAAAATGTATCATATAGAGGTCAAGTACTTCGCGATGTAATCAACTGTTGTGAATCGTTTATAATCGATATGGACTTCGTCCGGATGGATTAGGACGGGTCTCTACAGAAAGCTCTGCCAAGCGGTGGTCCGCCGTCCTTTCTCTTGTTGGGACACGCATTTCTGAAATGGCCCATTTGTCCGCATTCGTAGCACTTTTTCGGTCCATTGGGGTTCGCCTTCACATTCAGGGTGGTAACCTTGCAGTCCTTACCGATATGTCCAGTCCGTTGGCACTTTTCACAAACCACATTACAATACCCGGTATGGTGCTTATAGCACCTCTTGCATTATGGTAGAGTACCTTTGTAGTTGGGGTTGGGATTCCCACCGTTGTTGTTTCCTTTGAAACCCTCATGTCGCTTCGCCGGGTTTTGATCATAGGCTCTACCCTTGTTGTTATCCCACTTACGCTTATCACTACTACCCACTTCGGATTTGGCCTTCTCCGGTTCATCGCTGATGATTTAATTCATTAAAGTATGCGCCATGCGCATTGCTTCCGGGATATTGGGTGGATTAGACGAGGTGACGTTTCCCTTAATGGACTTAGGAAGTCCCCACAAATACCTTTTCATACGCTTGAACTCCGGGGTAACCATGGTAGGACACATCAGCGCTAACTCCAAATACCTACGATTGTAGCCATCGAGGTCGTTTCCCACAACCTTCAACTGCATAAACTCAATCTCCATCTTCTGGATCTCGGTCCTAGGGCAATATTCCTCAATCAGGGCCCCTTTGAATTCCTCCCATGGGGTAGCAAACGCCTCATCGATACCCTTTGCTTGAGCCAACGTGTTCCACCATGTTAGTGCGCCGTCGGACAGCGTACATGAAGCAAACTTGGTTTTATTCGCCTCTGAGCAGTTACTAACTCAAAACACAGATACTTATTTCTCAAACCATCTAGTAAGACCAACCGGCCCCTCCGTTCCACTAAAGTTGTGGGGTTTGCAGCTTTGAAACTCTTTGTACATGCACCCATTACGAATGGGCTGAATAACCAGTGGCGGTGGCAGTGGAGCTTGGAGGTTCCTTTACGCTAAAGCTGCGGTGACTCGTTCATTGATCATCTCCCCGATTTGGGCTGCAGTGGGTGTGGATCGTCCGTTGGCCATGATGTTCTAAACAAAAATTTTGACTCAAATCAAAATCCAGTATTCAAATAGTAATAATACAGTATATGGTAACCAACATGGAATCAACACATCACATGTTTATTAAGTAATGCAACCAGGTACAAATACCACAGAATCATACAGTAACGTAAATAGAACGTCGTGCAAGAATTAAATAACGCAAAGTTCCATTCATTAATAATAAGTTGCATACACCAGCATAGGTTCGTACAATACATAAGTGAAACATAAAACTACAACTAGATTACATAATGAAATCTACTACAGAGGTCCTATGGTGAAGGTGGGTGTAGGATGTCTAATACATGAGACATCTGGTCCTTGAGCTCAGTTACCCGAGCACGGAGGATCTCCACCTCCCTCATAAGTTCCTCAACAGAGGGAGAGGGTAGGGCAGGCGGTGCGGTCGGTACGGGTGGTGCAGGTGGTGCCGGTGGTGCAGACGGTCCGGCTCCAGAAGTAGAGGCTGCGAAGCGGTAAGGCTTACGGATGAAGGGATCAGCAGGATACGGCACAAGCCGCTTACGGGCGGTAACCCTATGACGCTGACCATATACGTCAGTGAATGCTCGACCTCCATTAATCCCTAGAATGACGGTACCATCGAAATGGTACCGCTTCTTCGGCGGGGTGGAGGGTGGCTGTACAGGTGCATCATCAGGGTCCTCCTCGTCGGAGTCATCGTCACTAGAGTCGTCTGTGGATGAGTCGTCAGATGACGGGTCATCTGAATCATGTGGAGGTGGCTGCACGGGTGGCTGTACTGGCTCTCCTCGGGCGGCCATCATCTGTCGGTATCTGGCGGGTCCGATCGGCACGAGACGTCCATCAGGAGCGCGTCGGCACCAATGACGATACTGATTATGGAATGGACCTTTCCCAAATTCCGCGGGAATCACAACACCACCAGGATGGTGCTGTGGCTCCTGAGGTACTGGGACTAGTGGAGCTGGAATCTCCGAGAGGTCCTCGGCTCCGTCAGAGTTAACCATCGAGCCAGGTGCATGACTACTAGCTCCGGAGGACGAAGCTCCTGGGTCACTAGAGGGTGTCTCCGATGGGATCTGAGGATCGGAAACAGTGGTAGGTGAAGTGGCTGATGAGTCTGTGTCGCTGCCCAAAATGATAGCAGGTGGAATATCCGACATCTGAACAAGGAAAAATAACTTTTTCCATGTCAGTAAGTCATAAAGAAAGCATGTATTAGGCAAAGTAACTATGATAGTCTAAATCATGTATAACAGTAAATAGCATGGCAATAATAACGAATCTTATAGAGGTAGCATGCAATCGGAAGCAAATAATAGCATGCAGTAGTGAAAACAAGTAGCATACGTCATATAGCAGTAAAAGTAAGCAGCATCATGCAGTAAGTTCAGCTGAAACAAGTAAACTAGCAAGTTGTAGATTAGTCCTATTAGTGAATCCTACTCGGGTCGGTCTTAGACTCACTAATGCAACCTAATTCCCTACAACCAATGCTCCGATACCAAATGTTATGCCCCGTACAAAACCATCGTGTACGAATCATCAACAACAGGATCATTACAAGGTCAAATACTATATGCGTTTTCAAAACAAGTTTGCATTCATGAATAAAGGTGACGTTTTAACCAACTTCAAATGTTTAACAACCAAAAGTATGCTTCTATGAATAGAAGCAAAGATAATAGTGCGTGACCCTTAGTTCGTTAAAAATCATTATTCAAAAGTAATTAAGTTTGAATGCAAGATAAAGTATTTCATGCGGTGACATCTCTAGTAAAGCACACCGGAAGTCTACGAGGCATGACTAGTACACAGCGAAAGCAACCTTAAGCACCTGAGAAAAACATGCTTAAAAACGTCAACACAAAGGTTGGTGAGCTATAGTTTAAGTATAACAGTAATGTAAGGTAGGCCACGAGATTTCAGTGCTTCAACAAGCGTTTTAAAATAGTATGTAAAGTATATGTTTAACCGTGGGCACTTGGTAACTAACTTAATGTTTATAACCCCCTAAAAGTACACTTGGCAAGTGCGTATGTATACGAAGTATTAAACACCCGTTAAATGCTAGCGCTACTAGCCCGAGTGGGGATGTCAAACACTATGAATCCATATCTAAGATTCGCGTTCACCGGTTCAAAAACCAATGACTAAACGTTACCGAGCTAAAGGGAATGTTTATGTCGTTGTATAACCCACACATATATAAAGTTTAAGTACTCGTGCCTAGTATGTAAAACGTAAAATGCGCATGTATTCTCAGTTCCCAAAATAGTTAAAGTAAAAAGGGATGCTATAACTCACAGTGGTAAAGTAGTAGTAAAGTCGAGTCGGGAAGTAAGCAAGTATGTAGGTCCGGAAAGTCCTCAATGTGAAGACCCGTCCTAATCCATCCGGACGAAGTCCATATCGATTATAAACGATTCACAATAGTTGATTACATCGCGAGGTATTTGACCTCTATATGATACATTTTACAAACATTGCATTCGTTTTTAAAAGACAAACTTTCCTTTCATCGAAAGTTGACATTATGCATACCATTTCATAATACATCCAACTATATTTGACTTAATAATAATCTCGATGAACTCAACGACTCGAATGCAACGTCTTTCGAAATATGCCATGAATGACTCCAAATAATATCCTTAAAATGATCTAATGCACATCGGAAGATTTCTTTCATACCTGAGAATAAACATGCTTTAAAGTGTCAACCAAAAGGTTGGTGAGTTCATTAGTTTAACATAAATAATCATTTTCATCATTTTAGTAGACCACAAGATTTTCATATTTCCATTTCTCATAAACATACGTCCCATGCATAGAGACAAAAATATCATTCATATGGATTGAACACCTGGTACTCGACATTCACAATATGCATATAAGAATATCCCCATCATTCTGGGATCCTCCTTCGGACATGATATAAATTTCGAAGTACTAAAGCATCCGGTACTTTGGATGGGGCTTGTTGGGCCCGATAGATCTATCTTTAGAGTTCGCGTCAATTAGGGTGTCTGTTCCCTAATTCTTAGATTACCAGACTTAATAAAAAGGGGCATATTCGATTTCGATAAATCAACCATATAATGTAGTTTCACGTACTTGTGTCTATTTTGTAAATCATTTATAAAAGCAACGCATGTATTCTCAGTCCCAAAAATATATATTGCAAAAGCATTTAAAAAGGGAGCAAATGAAACTCACGCATATAAATATTGTAAAACAGTTAATAAAGCATTTGCATGTATTCTCAGCCCAAAAATGTAAAGAGTAAAAAGGAGCAAATGAACTCACCTAATGTATTCTGTAGTAAAAATACATATGGCGTCATTTAACAAGAGTAGTGTTGGCCTCGGATTCACGAACCTCAATAGAAGTAGCTCTAAAAAAAATGCCCAAGTCCGGGTTTGAACCCGCGACGTTCCGCTAACCCGATAACATCCCTAAACATTATGCTATGTGCTTCAATTCTGAAATAAAACCCAACTTAAATTGTTTTTACCCTTTATTTCTGCATCTTTCTTCCTTTTTTTTAAAAAAAAAAAAAAAGGTCGGGCCCAAGCTCGAACCCACAACCTCTCGTTCAACACTAACACCACCCAAACCACTCCTCCACCTGTTTCTTTCTAATATTTTCAGTACCCGAAATCTATTTAACCATAATTCTCAACATTTTCGTGTTCCTTCTTCATCATCTTATTTAACATCATTTATGTATCATATTCTTAAATCACTATCTTAATCATCTCCTGCTATCAGCAACTTACGATATCATTATTATGATTAATAATCATAAGTATCAATTAAAGCCTTGTGTTTAGTAAATTGAATTAAGTAAATAAAAAAATGGACAATACCCCTCTTGTATGCTTTCTTGATCGATCATAAGCCAAAAGAATTGGTCCCTCTTGCTTCCCACTAATATTTTTCTAGCTTAATATATTTACATGTACTACCAATAAATGGATTCCCACTTTCATTTCTTTAAATAATGAAGGAAACAACATGTCCATATCGTTCATATACGCATGAGCAACATACATCTACTATCATCACCACATCATAATTATCTTCATCATTCAACATCATTATCATGATTTTGTCAAAGAAATTGAACATTCACTCAGCTATAGCTGCTTTATTCGGAAAAAATAATAAAAGAAAGCAGTATCATTTATTTAGCGATTGGTTCTGGGTTTTGAAAGGCTGCAGTAACAGAAAAGAAAGGAACGTTAGAATCCTCATCTTCCTCGCAACCTCACTAGTCATCGTCACCTTCGTTGCTTAATATCAAGAGGGTTTTTGGTTTTGGGTTTAATTGAACAAAACAGTGAATGCGACATGTTAACGGTAGTAGCTAGTAACAAATGGGTTTTGGTGATTATGGTGAACGAAATAGGAGGAAACAACAACAACAAAAAAAAAAAAAAAAAAAAATTTACTTGATGGTTATGGTGGTTGCTCGGTCGTAGCAGTAGAAAAGAACACGATTACAGCAGCTAATTAGACTAGTTCGATGGGTGTTATTTCATGGTGGTTCTCGGTGGTTCACAGAGGTGGTGCAAATTAATGGTGGCCGGCTGTTGGTAGCGATGTAGTGGTGGTATGGTGAAGGTTTGTGTAGCTCAATAAACAAAATAGAACCCAAGATTGGTGATGCTTTTGCGGTTTACAATTTACAACAATGGTCGTTGGTTTTGTGATCTTAAACAAAAGTGATGGTGATTTGATCTTGAACGACAACAGTAAACATAAGTTTAACAAACACGAGAATACCATGTGAGTGATTTACTCGGAAGGAAAGGGACAAAAGAAAAGGGTGTTCGGTTGTTTTGGAGTGATAACGATTCAAGTGGGTTCTAAGGTGATAGGGTGATGATCCAGTGAAGTGGTGGCGAATCCAAAGGTGGAAGGTGGTGGTTTTAAAGGTGAGAGTAGGGTGGCCGGTTCATGGTAATTGTAGGAAGTGTGATCCCGGTGGTTAATTTGAAAATAACAGATAACAGATATGTTCGTATAGATTGGTTAATGGGGTTTGATTGCGGGTTTCAATGGGAAGACATAGGTGGTGGTTCGAGTGGTATAAGTTGTAGCATCATGGGTTTGTTAACATCTCAAACTGTTTTGATGGTGGTGATGTTCTTGGTTGTAGAATTAAGAGAAAGGGAGATAGATATGATTGTGGCCGTTTGACAGGAAATAAGTAGAAGAAGAAGAGGATTGATGGATAACTCTTGGATAACTATATGTATATGTATTCTTTTATATATATGAGATGCCAGTTGGGTTTGGTTAATGGATTCAATGTATCAATATGCATAACATATGTGTATGTATATATAGATATAGATATAGTTTTTAGTGAATACTCCAAAGTGATCAATAATATTTTCAAATTAGTTCACGGGAATGAAATGAAACTTGTGGGGAGAAAAAGCAACCTACTTTAATTATAATATGATTATGAATATGAATATGAATATGAATATTGATAATAATCGATAATCCAACAATTGTGTGAATAAGAAAACTAGTAGTAATCATGACATGGGTTTCAAAAGAAGTTTAAGGTGTATGTTTACTGTAGGGATCAAAAGGGGAGTCATATACAAACAAAAATATAAATTGATTGTTAAGTAGAAGTTGTAAGTTGTTGAAAATGGTAATATGCATATATGTGTTATGAAGCACTAAAACAACTCGATAATTTATAATACTATAATAAAAATTAAATAAGTCAAAAAGTTTAACACATGTGTAAAAAAAAAAAAAAAAATTTGCAGCCAGTGAACTTGTCAGTCTACTAATCGACAATTAGTTTAATTCATGGACCAATATATCACTCTCCTTGGTTAATCAGTGGCGGATAAAAGTCTTCAGAAAAATCTAATATTTTTAAATTAACTATATTTATTTATTTTGGTCATAATGGTATAAAATTTGATCATTAATTTAATAAATAAAAATTACATCAACTGTCCCTCTCATAAATGGGTAAAATATAAAAATTGTTAAAATTAAATATTTAGATCCTAAATATACTTTTAATAAGTCTATAACTTATATAACTCATTTTCGTATCACCGTTTATTTTAAAATTACATAAGTTTGAATTTAACTTGCTTAATATCAATCGAAACATCAAACGAGTATTACAATCATTTAATATTTATTTTTAATATAATTTATTTATATATAGAGATATATTTTAAATAATAATTATTATAATATCCTATTTTTATTTTATTAATTTTTAATAACCACAACATTTAATACTTCGAGTTATATTTCAATTTATTATTTGTATATACATACACACATATCTATTTATACTTAATTGTTCGTGAACGTCGAGAGCAGTCGAAGGTCAATTGAATATATGAAAAAGTTCAAAAATTTTAAGACTCAACATTACAGACTTTGCTTAACATGTCGAAACTATATAAAGATGAAGTTTAATTTTGGTTGAAAATCTCCGGGTCGTCACAGTACCTACCCGTTAAAGAAATTTCGTCCCGAAATTTGAGTGAGGTCGTTATGGCTAACAATAAAAATGTTTTCATGATGAATATGAGTTGATGAATAGAGTTTTATCATTATTGAGTAATATAGATAGAATAATTCGATTACTCGAAGAGTACGAGTGAAGTTATCACGAAAGAGTGAAATGAATAAATGCAGGTTCGTCTTAACTGGTGACGTAGTCATAGTTGATTTCCGGAATTCAAGGGATTTAGAGAAAATCTTCGTAATGTATAACAGATATGATTCTTCAATAATTAAGGAAATTAGAATCTCTTTAATTAAATGTGATCATCTGTCTTGATTTCTTTGTCTGGTGTCTACACTATAAATGAACTTCTTCCGTTCTATTATTTCCCACCACTCCCATTTTCTATACTTAAATTCATTCTTCCCAATCATTAATCAATATGCTTCATCCACTTTTAATTCTGGATATATTCCTGACCTTCATACTGATCATTCTCCTTTTTCATCTACCACCGGAAGAATCTGTTTACTTATACTATGCTCTTGGGATTATAGTGTTTTTCATACTCCCGTGTCTTTATATTGTTATTCGTATTAATATACACGGTTTGTGATTTCTGTGTTGTTGTCGAGTTTTATATCTTCCCTTATGTTTCGAAGCTCTTTGCCTTTTTATTCTCTTCTCAACTTCTATTAAAGCGAGTAACGGTCCAAAATTCGTAAGTATGAAGTTTTGAATGATTATAATGTTCTAAGCAGGAAGGAACGTAATAGCACGATTTGATTTTTCAAATTTATCAACATCACGGAAGATAGAACCATCAAGAATACATTTTCTTGATATGTTCAGAAGTTAAGTAGAATGATAGAGTTATGTAACATGACACATGATAATGGTATGATCTACTGTGAACCATCATCACGTTTTATTAGAAACTCAGCATGACTTACTGTAATATAATCACGTTGGCCAAGCGCCATTATATTATACTAACTCATGCTTCAATTCCCAACACTTCTCCACAATTCATTCATAATTTATACTTAGATTTTTACGGAAGTATCCAATATAATGGAATACTGAAAACACGAAGAGGTAGATAATTTTCGGACAAGAATATTTATGAAAATATCCTCAGAAATATCGAAGATATTTCTGATGATATTTTGGAATTTCTAAGTTCGAAGGTTGATGAAGAAAAATTTTTCGCAAGATTTTAACATGACTTCGGAGCAAGATATTCTCTAAAGATTTCAACGGATCCAGAATTACCTGGATTCTTTGAATATAGGGTATGGTCCTTGTATTTGTCATTGGTCTCCTTCGTGGTTAGCTCAATCCGTTTTCCAGTTCCAACTTTTCTGAGCCTTTCCAACATACTATTCTTTATCATCAAACTTTCGATGATTAAGGTCGTTTACAGTTGTCTACAGTTTCTGCTGCTTCATTCAGCTTTTTCAACATTCCGAGTAGTAATTCGCAGACTAGGTGCTTTTCAGAATTTCAGAATGGAAAATCTTAATTCCAAGAGATAAATGCTATATGTATACGTTTAACTGTTAATGTAGAGACATTGCGAGATTCAAAATACTGATTGCTATTTCCCGGTAATTGGTATGGTAATTCTCGTTATCAGATGCAGATGAGTAGATGATAGGGTTTCAATGAATACATATAATGATTTATCAGAGATATTTAAATCAAGAAGTAACGAGGTTGCTGGTACGTCTGCTGGTAATATGGTGGAATATAAAAGGTTCCCCGGTAACAATAAAAGAGCACGCATATATATCAAGGTTATAATAGGGTTGTTTCAAATGAAACGTCGAAGTTGACTTGCTGAAGCTGTGACAAAATTGGCTAATTTGGAAAGGGATTGCAAAGTTACTTTCAGTAATAATAACGCCAAAGGAGCTAGCACAGATACGTGTTAAACGTTTGCTCAGATTCCGAGTGTTTTCAATTGCATAATTATATGTATCAATCTTTTCTTCCGTAGATGAAGTGCGGTTGATTTATCCTCTCGATTGAGGTGTTTTCAAAAATCATGAAAGGTTTGAACGCAGATTGTAATCGTCAAGATACAAATGAAATCAAGTGGCAAACTTGAAGAATTGTTTAGTTTCATATGTTATAATCAATATTTTAATTCATTTTAATTGTCCAATATTGGTAGTCCACAGTTAGCAGTCCACAGTTACAAATTCAATAATTCATATATAGTTTATAATATTCGAATTAATTAATACGTATCGTGACCCGTGTACATGTCTCAGACTCGATCACAACTCAAAGTATATATATTATTATAGAAACAACCTCAACCCTGTATAGAGAACTCGATCATTACTACATATAGAGTGTCTATGGTGATTCTAAATAATATATATATAGATGCGTCGATATGATATGTCAAAACTTTGTATACGTGTCCCGATATTTAAAGTGTGTAAAATAAATAACAGAAATTAAATGACGATAAATTAAATTACGAGAATATAAATTGCGATAAAATAAATTGCGATAATTAAATTGCGATAAATAAAATGTAATACGGAATTAACAGTTAGCTAGGAACAGTTAGCTAGGATTTTGTTAGCGTGGATTCTAAACAAAATTCTTCTCATAGTTAAATTGTTTGTTTCTAACAGATTTTATTTGTCCAATGTTTTCTTCATTATGCCACTTGTTGGATTCTGATAGGTCAAAATCCAAATATGAAATTGAATGAAAATGGTTATTCTGCGGTGAACGGATACGTATAGCTATGGTTGTAAGTAGGATAGTAAATAACAGTTGAATCAGATTCGAGGAATGTACAGTGTAACTTATTAATGTGAAATCTAAATATTCCTCGGGTATTACCTACCCGTTAAAATATTTTCATCATTAACAGTTTGTACGAAAGAATTTTTAATTACAATCTTTATGAAAACATATATACACATATATTTTCTTCAGATGTAATACAGATTTAATGAGTTAATATAATATTAGACTTATTTGATTTACCGTTAGAATAAGAATAACTAATCTCTAAAACATTAGAGATTATATAATTGCCATGCCGAACGAAGATAAATGATGTAGAACGATTCGTGGAACGATAATTATACTCGAGGTACAGAATGAGATGTTGAGGCATGGATTGTTGATAGTACTGGTGTTATTACTGATGGTACTGTTGGTGCCGGTGATGTTGTTGAAGCTGGTAAGTTTTGCACCATGTTCTCCAAATTGATTACTTGAGCGCGAAGTTCGTTGACTTCTTCGATTACTCCGGGGTGATTGTCGGTCGGAACGAGCGGATGAATAAGGTTTAGAATCTGAGTTATGATATAGTCGTGGCGAGATATTCGGGAAATGAGGGTGAAAGTAATGTTACGAACAGGTTCACCGGTAAGTGCTTCAGGTTCTTCGCCAAAAGGTGAATTCGTTTAGTGGAAAGGATCGCCTTCTGCGCGTCTCCATTGATTAAGTCGACTACGAATCCATCGGATGAATTGGGGATGGATGATTGGTTGATTCATTCTGGTGACGTTGCCTCCGGAGTTTAGATGACTATCCATTCGGAATAACTGTCGGGATAACTATCGGAATAGCTGTCGGAATCCGAGGGACTCGAACTGGTTGAGGGATTCATCTCGTACGATCAGATGAAGGATTTTTGATAAGAAATAGATTATAGGATGTAGATTAGTACCCTGCAATACATACTTTACATACGCATATATAATACTAAAATCCCATAAGTTCGGAGGAATCTACGGAATATGTCAGGCAAAGTTACAGTAACAGATACGCTAAGATATGGATTAGCAGATACGATAAGATACGAATTTTGTCTATACACTATTCATGCAATCATTGCAGTAAGATGTGTCTAGACTAAGAATGATAAGCAGGTAATTTCCTAAGGATGATAAGCAGATGATTTCCGACAAAAATGATAAGCAAAACTTTTGACATGCAGACACGGTTGAAGTCCAGACTTACTGATGCATCCTAACGACTATCAGTTAGACACACTAATGCAAGACCTGGTTCACTAAGACCACCGCTCTGATACCAACTGTGAAGACCCGTCCTAATCCATCCGGACGAAGTCCATATCGATTATAAACGATTCACAATAGTTGATTACATCGCGAGGTATTTGACCTCTATATGATACATTTTACAAACATTGCATTCGTTTTTAAAAGACAAACTTTCCTTTCATCGAAAGTTGACATTATGCATACCATTTCATAATACATCCAACTATATTTGACTTAATAATAATCTTGATGAACTCGACGACTCGAATGCAACGTCTTTCGAAATATGCCATGAATGACTCCAAATAATATCCTTAAAATGAGCTAATGCACATCGGAAGATTTCTTTCATACCTGAGAATAAACATGCTTTAAAGTGTCAACCAAAAGGTTGGTGAGTTCATTAGTTTAACATAAATAATCATTTTCATCATTTTAGTAGACCACAAGATTTTCATATTTCTATTTCTCATAAACATACGTCCCATGCATAGAGACAAAAATATCATTCATATGGATTGAACACCTGGTACTCGACATTCACAATATGCATATAAGAATATCCCCATCATTCCGGGATCCTCCTTCGGACATGATATATATTTCGAAGTACTAAAGCATCCGGTACTTTGGATGGGGCTTGTTGGGCCCGATAGATCTATCTTTAGAGTTCGCGTCAATTAGGGTGTCTGTTCCCTAATTCTTAGATTACCAGACTTAATAAAAAGGGGCATATTCGATTTCGATAATTCAACCATAGAATGTAGTTTCACGTACTTGTGTCTATTTTATAAATCATTTATAAAAGCAACGCATGTATTCTCAGTCCCAAAAATATATATTGCAAAAGCATTTAAAAAGGGAGCAAATGAAACTCACGCATATAAATATTGTAAAACAGTTAATAAAGCATTTGCATGTATTCTCAGCCCAAAAATGTAAAGAGTAAAAAGGAGCAAATGAACTCACCTAATGTATTTTGTAGTAAAAATACATATGGCGTCATTTAACAAGAGAAGGGTTGGCCTTGGATTCACGAACCTCAATAGAAGTAGCTCTAAAAAAAATGCCCAAGTCCGGGTTTGAACCCGCGACGTTCCGCTAACCCGATAACATCCCTAAACATTATGCTATGTGCTTCAATTCTGAAATAAAACCCAACTTAAATTGTTTTTACCCTTTATTTCTGCATCCTTCTTCCTTTTTAAAAAAAAAAAAAAAAGGACGGGCCCAAGCTCGAACCCACAACCTCTCGTTCAACACTAACACCACCCAAACCACTCCTCCACCTGTTTCTTTCTAATATTTTCAGTACCCGAAATCTATTTAACCATAATTCTCAACATTTTCGTGTTCGTTCTTCATCATCTTATTTAACATCATTTATGTATCATATTCTTAAATCACTATCTTAATCATCTCCTGCTATCAGCAACTTACGATATCATTATTATGATTAATAATCATAAGTATCAATTAAAGCCTTGTGTTTAGTAAATTGAATTAAGTAAATAAAAAAAATGGACAATACCCCTCTTGTATGCTTTCTTGATCGATCATAAGCCAAAAGAATTGGTCCCTCTTGCTTCCCACTAATATTTTTCTAGCTTATTATATTTACATGTACTACCAATAAATGGATTCCCACTTTCATTTCTTTAAATAATGAAGGAAACAACCTGTCCATATCGTTCATATACGCATGAGCAACATACATCTACTATCATCACCACATCATAATTATCTTCATCATTCAACATCATTATCATGATTTTGTCAAAGAAATTGAAAATTCATGCAGCTATAGCTGCTTTATTCGGAAAAAATAATAAAAGAAAGCAGTATCATTTATTTAGCGATTGGTTCTGGGTTTTGAAAGGCTGCAGTAACAGAAAAGAAAGGAACGTTAGAATCCTCTTCTTCCTCGCAACCTCACTAGTCATCGTCACCTTCGTTGCTTAATATCAAGAGGGTTTTTGGTTTTGGGTTTAATTGAACAAAACAGTGAATGCGACATGTTAACGGTAGTAGCTAGTAACAAATGGGTTTTGGTGATTATGGTGAACGAAATAGGAGGAAACAACAACAAAAAAAAGAAAAAATTTTACTTGATGGTTATGGTGGTTGCTCGGTCGTAGCAGTAGAAAAGAACACGATTACAGCAGCTAATTAGACTAGTTCGATGGGTGTTATTTCATGGTGGTTCTCGGTGGTTCACAGAGGTGGTGCAAATTAATGGTGGCCGGCTGTTGGTAGCGATGTAGTGGTGGTATGGTGAAGGTTTGTGTAGCTCAATAAACAAAATAGAACCCAAGATTGGTGATGCTTTTGCGGTTTACAATTTACAACAATGGTCGTTGGTTTTGTGATCTTAAACAAAAGTGATGGTGATTTGATCTTGAACGACAACAGTAAACATAAGTTTAACAAACACGAGAATACCATGTGAGTGATTTACTCGGAAGGAAAGGGATAAAAGAAAAGGGTGTTCGGTTGTTTTGGAGTGATAACGATTCAAGTGGGTTCTAAGGTGATAGGGTGATGATCCAGTGAAGTGGTGGCGAATCCAAAGGTGGAAGGTGGTGGTTTTAAAGGTGAGAGTAGGGTGGCCGGTTCATGGTAATTGTAGGAAGTGTGATCCCGGTGGTTAATTTGAAAATAACAGATAACAGATATGTTCGTATAGATTGGTTAATGGGGTTTGATTGCGGGTTTCAATGGGAAGACATAGGTGGTGGTTCGAGTGGTATAACTTGTAGCATCATGGGTTTGTTAACAACTCAAACTGTTTTGATGGTGGTGATGTTCTTGGTTGTAGAATTAAGAGAAAGAGAGATAGATATGATTGTGGCCGTTTGACAGGAAATAAGTAGAAGAAGAAGAGGATTGATGGATAACTCTTGCATTGTTTATGTATATGTAGGGTGCATATAATATAATCAGTTCGTGGACAGCATCAAAAGCAAAATGATAATTGATTACACAGTGAATACCCACTTGTCCTATTAATTAATCAATCATAGAATTAAAGAATTAGTTAACAGTGTGAATATCATCTTCTCACTATATGTATATGTATTCTTTTATATATATGAGATGCCAGTTGGGTTTGGTTAATGGATTCAATGTATCAATATGCATAACATATGTGTATGTATATATAGATATAGATATAGTTTTTAGTGAATACTCCAAAGTGATCAATAATATTTTCAAATTAGTTCACGGGAATGAAATGAAACTTGTGGGGAGAAAAAGCAACCTACTTTAATTATAATATGATTATGAATATGAATATGAATATGAATATTGATAATAATCGATAATCCAACAATTGTGTGAATAAGAAAACTAGTAGTAATCATGACGTGAGTTTCAAAAGAAGTTTAAGGTGTATGTTTACTGTAGGGATCAAAAGGGGAGTCATATACAAACAAAAATATAAATTGATTGTTAAGTAGAAGTTGTAAGTTGTTGAAAATGGTAATATGCATATATGTGTTATGAAGCACTAAAACAACTCGATAATTTATAATACTATAATAAAAATTAAATAAGTCAAAAAGTTTAACACATGTGTAAAAAAAAAAAAAAATTTTGCAGCCATTGAACTTGTCAGTCTACTAATCGACAATTAGTTTAATTCATGGACCAATATATCACTCTCCTTGGTTAATCAGTGGCGGATAAAAGTCTTCAGAAAAATCTAATATTTTTAAATTAACTATATTTATTTATTTTGGTCATAATGGTATAAAATTCGATCATTAATTTAATAAATAAAAATTACATCAACTGTCCCTCTCATAAATGGGTAAAATATAAAAATTGTTAAAATTAAATATTTAGATCCTAAATATACTTTTAATAAGTCTATAACTTATATAACTCATTTTCGTATCACCGTTTATTTTAAAATTACATAAGTTTGAATTTAACTTGCTTAATATCAATTGAAACATCAAACGAGTATTACAATCATTTAATATTTATTTTTAATATAATTTATTTATATATAGAGATATATTTTAAATAATAATTATTATAATATCCTATTTTTATTTTATTAATTTTTAATAACCACAACATTTAATACTTCGAGTTATATTTCAATTTATTATTTGTATATACATACACACATATCTACTTATACTTAATTGTTCGTGAATCGTCGAGAGCAGTCGAAGGTCAATTGAATATATGAAAAAGTTCAAAAATTTTAAGACTCAACATTACAGACTTTGCTTAACATGTCGAAACTATATAAACATGAAGTTTAATTTTGGTTGAAAATCTCCGGGTCGTCACACTCAACCTAAGTCAAATATTACTAAGTCAGTAAATTGTCCCAATAGGTTTAAAAGTATGTAAATTAGGTCTTAAAGGTCATCATCAATCATCATCAAACAAAAGGTGTAAAGTAAGTTTCGTTCATGAAAAGAGTTTAAAACAAAGGCTGACTTCGATCAGTCACCACAGCCTCTATACCTACTAAAATAAGGTAAGACCAGTGGCCATGGCTCCGTATATGAGTCCTTTAGTTGCGGTAAAAATTCCAGAAGCAAACTCGTTTTCGTTTGACCGTGGCGACGATCTAAGTGCGAGTAGGTCAGAATTTTCAGCACAACGTTAAAAGACATAGTGACACTCGGAGGGCCATAGATCCTAAACGGTAACTCGGATTAAGACGAGTCTTAAATGAAAAGTCATCTACACAAACTGAGAAAACTTAAAATCAACTTTACAGCAGCCCAGTAGGTCTGATCAGTTACAGAAAACAGTAAACAGTGGGTTCCGGTGGGTTCTTGGTGCTTGATGTTCATCACGGTTCTAATCCTTGATGCATATAGCTTCAAATGTACAACTTGTTGATGTGTTTACATCATCTTTACCAAGTTTTGACCATCATAACACAAATGTAAGTCTAAGATAAGTAGCACAACTCAATTAAGTGTTGCAAGTAGTTTGATGAACCAAAGTTACATCAAGATCTTAGATCCGACACATACATGAACTATAAAAGTAATATTGAACTACAGACTTGAAAGTAAACTAACTAATCAAGATCTTAAGTTGTAGAACATAGTTCTTAGTTAGATCTTGAAGATCCAAGACCCAAAAGTCTAGATCTAAAGCTATTAAGTTAAATCCTAAGTAATAACACTTAAATCTTTACTTTAATGAAACCATAAGCTATAAAACTTAGATTTTCATCTTGTAAAGTATATGTAAGCTTTCAAGCTTTTGTTTATGACAAAATAAGTAGACCATAAGCTATAGAAACTTAGATCTTTCATATGTATGTGAAGTTGTAACTAGAAAGTTAAACTTCCATGTTCTTGAACTTATAAGTTAACTTTAGTTCAAGAAAAATGAGATCAAAGTTAACTAGTAACACTTGACCAACAACAACATGAATCACGAAATTAAAGTGCAAGGAAAT
This sequence comes from Rutidosis leptorrhynchoides, assembly GCF_046630445.1. Lineage (NCBI taxonomy): Eukaryota > Viridiplantae > Streptophyta > Magnoliopsida > Asterales > Asteraceae > Rutidosis > Rutidosis leptorrhynchoides. Next base: position 145,514,040 of record NC_092334.1, on the reverse strand, counting down.
GAAGTAATAAACTAAATAAACAAGTAACTAGTTCATGGTTGTTCATACTTAAAAGATTCAAGCCAAAGTCTTGATCTTTAAGGAAGTAAACTTTAAAGTTTACCACATGAACTTCAAGTAATGATTTACAACTCATGAACTTTAATCTTTTAAAACATTAAGTGTAGAACATAAACTAGAAAGTTTTGTTCTTGTATGTTCTTGTATGAACAAGATAAAATGAAGAACAAACTAAAGAGTTTGATTCTTAAAACTAGTAAGTAAGCAACAACAACTACAAGTAAGTAATCAACAAACAAGAACAAGTAACAAAACAACAATCAAAGAATGATGATGATGAGTTTGGGATTCGGTTTTTATGAAGAAAAAAGAAAGAAAAGAAACCTTGTTACTTACGAGAATTAGAGAGAAAAATGAGAGAAATGGAAGTATGAAATGAAGAGTATGTGAGAGTGAAATGATACTAGTGAATCAAGTAGTAAAAAAAAAGATTTGAACTCCCCTATTTACCAAGGTGGCCGACGGTTAGGGGTTCCAAGGGGGGAAGGAGAAAGTCCACAAGATCATGCATATAATTGACTCAAAAAGGTGGTTATAAGATTGCATGGTGTTGGAACATGGTGTAACTAAGTAAGTAACTAGATTCCTTCCACTTAATCAATCTAGTTAAGTCTTAATCATCATTAACATAATGTTGGGCTCTTAATTAATCCATTAAGAGTGTAGGGTGGGCTTCTAAGTCCATTAACACAAGCCCAAGTCCAACTAAACACTAATAAAAAAAAGCCCAAGTAATTAATTAGTAACCATAGTTAATTAAAAATGATTAATAAAACTTAATCATGTATGTAAATAATATTCAAAAATATTATTCGTGTAATGTACGTGTGTCACAAGGACGTTTCGGGGCATTTAAAAGTCATTCGCGGTAACAAGTAAATGTATATAAACAATACATTCATTAAATCACAAGCATTAATAATAAATATTAATAAGTAAACGTTGAAAAATCCAGGGTCGTTACAGATATGACATGCTCATACAGGTTGTGTCGAACTTCTTCAATTATGTCATCACTACGGACAACCAATCAATCTATTAACATAGCCCCTTAAGAATGGCCTGTGAGTATTAATAATACACACGTCATTACAGTTCAACTGAATTACTTCATAGTTAGTGGCGGAAATTCAATCTAAATTTTAAGGGACGAAAATTTATATTTGTATATACGCATTTCATATATTTCTCGATCACAATTTATATTTATTGTTAAACGTCTAAAATAACTTTTTTTTTTTCGAAAAGCAAGATTTTATTAACATCGCGAAAAGGGCCAGACATTACTGACAAGGGCAGATAAACAAGATAATTGACCATATTACTTGAATCAATTTCAAGGTAATTCAAATAAAAAAACTAGGGATAATTTTGAGAATTTAAATACCTAGTACGAGGTAAAAAAAACCATTAGACTACAACGAATAATATAAGCTATTTAAAAAAGCTCTTGAGCTCTAACGAATAATATAAACATTTAAAAAAAGGTCCTTTGAGCCTTGCTAGAATGCTAGTGAAATTTGATTTCTTCTTTTTTAGAGTATTGTTGTTTTTGAGTCTATTGTGTTTCGTCTTCGCTACTTCAGTATATTATTCTAGTTCTCATGTTTCTCAAATTTTCAATTATTTCTATATATATATAAATTGTGCCCCTAAAAACTATGAGCCCCGAGTGATCGATCACCTTGTTCCCCTCTAGACCTCCCTGAAAAAAGGATCAACGATGCAATAAAAAAGTGTACTCAAAAAACCTAATAATCAATATAACTTCAGGGACTGATCATGTACTAATATTATAGTCTCAAAAGAAAAAGAAATAAAATAAAAAGTCCCTCCTTGGCGGCCCGCTGCCCCCATTTGTTTTTTTTTCCCATTTTTCTTTGTTCTGTTTTTTTTTTTTTTTTTTTTTTTTTTTTTTTTTTTTGTGTTTCCAAGAACCCATAAATTCAATCTTATTCTTGTGTCCTCTCTTCGTAGTCATGAGCCTTTTCGGTCTCTGTAGGCAAGATTTATTATATGCATACTTATGTATACATTTGTTTATATTTATTACATATTTATAATTATTATTTGTTACACGTGTACTTGTTTATATATGACACATTGAATCAAATTTATTTGCGTCATTAGTTTATATCTGTTTACCAAAAGGAACAAAAATATGTGGCTCGACAAACAAACTTGTGTTCAGCTTGAAAGTTGGAATAATTTGGTGACCTGCATTTTATTTTATTGATGATTATTTACCGAATAGAAATATCTTTTTAGGTACTTTGAATGGAAATTCATGTCAACAACTTCTGAATGTTGAAATTGAAAAGTCACGGGTTTGACCTCAAAATTCAAACTTTGCGCTATTTTGCTAAACAAAGTTTGTGCATTTTTCTTCTTAGTTAGGTATTGTGAATTAAGTAGCTAATTAAAATAGTTAGGATGGGTATATATTTATTTGTTTTTAAGGTTATCGTATTGATTAGCTTTGTCGTTCACTCGTTTAGGTGTTACTTTGTGTACAAATGTTGAAGTTTATTTTTTTCCTGATGTAACTGTGTAATGGGGGATCTTGGTAGTTAATTATTGCTAAAAGAATCATGGGAAGTGCTAGAGAAGCCTTAAAGGTTGATTCTTGATCGTATATTTTTAACCGATGAGAATCAACCGTTACTTTATTTGTTAGTTGATTTAATGATTATCTTGTATCTTTATAATGCAATTATGCAACTTATGGACCAAAGGGCTTCTGGCCCAACGAGTTCGAGTCTCGTCGTGGACAAAAATTATATTACGTGTGCTCAAGGTTGTGTACTTCTTGCGTTTGAACCTCACGGGGGTTTTCCTAGTTGGTCGTGTTAACTTATGGGTGCGGGTCCCATGGTGTCCTTCATGTGGTTTCCTCCCGACATGTGGCACGGATATGATCGGGTTTAGTGGCTCAACTTCTGGTGAGCCCCGTCAGTGACTTCCTAACCGTTGTTCAAAGAAGAAAAAGCTTATGCAACTTATGGGGTTAAGAGGAAGTTGCTTGAAAGAAATGTGAGTTTATACACATTCCTTTTTGCTTATGAGACTGCCACTAATATTAATGCCAGTATTGGGAATCTGATGTTAAAAAAAAGAAAAATTGTTATGATTTAAGATTGTTACTGAGCTATGTCTTGTTGTCACTTGAAATTTTGATGCTATGTTAGGTTAATAATTAAATATGGGCAGTTATATCAAAAGAAGTTTATTTATTGTGTTTAGGAGTAATCAGCTCACCATTATGCTTCGTATACCCGTATTTTGACAGTCTAATATGCAAGAAACTGTCACTTAATGCTATCTACTAGTGATATCAAGTAGAAGACAGCATTAGAGAGAATGTTGACTTGTGTTTTCTGGGTTACATGAAAGTTAATGATAATACAAGTATGCTTTAGTTATGATTGCAGATCATGCTACTTCTTGTTCATGTTATTAACAACTGATGTTATCTATTTAGTACTGTATTATTTAGCTTTTTTTTTTTCTTTTCTTTTCTTTACTTTTACCAATTATACAGGAATCAGAAGACATTTCGTCCCAAAAAAAGTGCACCCTCAGGAAGTAAGGTTGAGCTTTGTCTGGCCATTTTTTCTTATTTTTTTTGTCAATATATACTTTTTGAAACAATCAACAAAGTTACGCACTTATGTATGTAAGAAAGAGACTTATACTCAAAACTTAAGGTTGTAAACACTTATATTGATGTGTGTTGTTCAGGGTGCACAACTAAGGAAACACATCGACGCTACTTTGGGTAGCGGAAACTTGCAAGAAGCCGTTAGACTTCTGCCCGGGGAGGATATAAATGAATGGCTTGCTGTCAACAGGGGTGATTTTATGAAGGGACAAGCGGGGGCAGCCGCCCCCAGTGGATTTGCAATTTTCTGTGTAAATTTTTTGGATATTTCGACTTTGCTTCGGTGGATTTTTTTTGCCTTAAAACCTACATATTATGCCCAAAAACCTTCAAATTTTGCCCAAAAATCTTCAAATTTTGCCCCCAAACCTTCAAATTTTGCCCAAAACCTCCATTTTTTAGCCCCAAAACCTCCATTTTTTGTCACAAAACCTCCATATTTTGCCCAAAAAATTTGCTACGGTTTTACATTTTTTTTGTTGCTCTCAGTGAAGAAAAATCCTGGTACCGCCATCAACATCTCCTTCTCTCTTTTTTGTGTGTGAATTTTCTATTTTTTATTAAATAAATAATAGAAATAATGAAGTCACCATTGAATGACTTGCTGTATAATACGCACCATTCAACATAAGTCGTCCTTTAAAAATGTCTTACAGATCAAGGTACTTTGTATAGGTCATCTGTAGGTGGAGTTATGTCATTTTAAGAACGTGCTGATCAGGTCATCTGTAGGTGCCCCAAATGTTATGTCAAGAATATGAATGTGTCGATTATGTAGGGGCCAGTAAGATTGTTGTGAACAATTATATGATTATCGACTTATCTCGATGTCAATAATCAGTTTTATACTGTTTGAATAAAACTATATTGTTTCTGATTCCTTTTTTGTCATTATTTTAAACTGTTATCATAAATAATCATTATCTGTCACACACATAAATACATTATAATTTTATTATTACAATTTCAAAGACTGTAAGTACATTCAAACATTAATTTCTATAACCCTTATTATGTTGATGATTATCTATTCATCTAATTCTCATTATTCCATTTTACAGGATTATGTTTTAATAACGAACATCCAGACACCCCTAGGACTGTTATGTTTGTTTATATTGATTTTGATGTAGAGTTGAAACCCGTTGACTTTTTTTTTTTAGGTTCTGATTGAGGCGATTTGATAGTAAATTCCAAAGATTATTTATATTAAGAATCATCATCATCATCGTGTATATGTTTATATAGCTGGATTTTGAGTTAATAACTTATATTCGAATAGTATTTTCTCAGTATATTCCTACATGGCATACATTATACTGATTATGTTTCATTGAATAAAACACGGTCTTAGTAATTGAAATCTTAATGTATTTTGTTATGCATGAAAAATCTAGAGAGTATAAAATGTTTATAAATTGCAGAGTATCTTGATTTTATGCATTGAAGCGTTTACCTAATGGATTGGATATTGGACTTAAGGGAGGTGGTGTATGTCCGTTCTTATGATTTTGCAGTTCATTTACTTCCGCTCGAGCATGCTTAATTGCAGAGTTCTCATGGGATCTACTGTGCTTGTAGCCCCAAAACGCGTTGGGTTTGGTAAGGATGGAAGTTACCTTATAAGGGACTCAAACAATCTTACACAATCCGATGTGGGACGGGTTATTATATCTACCTTTCACATTTTCAGAAGATTGTTACTCTTAAGGAGGAAGCACATCTCAATACATGCTTCAAGCATTTCATATTGTTTACATGTGTAAGTCTTCTTAAAGTTAATAAGTAGCAAGCTGAATATACATTTCTTATTCCCAATTTACGAATATTTCTTACTTTGGTTATATTAAGTCAAACCGCGACTACTTTTGCTTTAATAGAAAATTTTGTTTGCTGAACTTTCCTTTTTTGTATGCAGGAGTTTGGTTCGATTGATAACAAGGAGTTAGCACCACTTCAAGAGCTTATGGAATCCGTCGTCGTCCCTCATTGAAAAAAGTCTTGATTTAATTTTAATCTGTAGTTAAATTCAACTTGAATATATTAAGGAACAGAAATTAGAGGTGTGGCTAAAACTGTCTAATGTTAATGTTGTGTATTTAACTCTATTGTTGCAGCCCCTGATGCAAAGCTCCCATATTCAAACATTTGTATAATTAAATGTCTTAAACGGTTACATATACTTGAGCTAGATACACCTTTTTTAGCAAGTCATGGTAACATTATTATTAAAAAAATTGTGTTCTTCATTCTTTTAGTCCTTTTTGTTCTTATACTTGAATGGATCACAAATTGGGTTTATAAACGGTTTTGTCGGGGTAGTTTTAAAAGATGTATAAATGTACAAATATTCGCCGGGTACCACTCTTTACCCAAAAAAAAATGTACAAATATAAACCACTATTGTTTAAGAATTTCCTTTACACAAATATATAAATATAAATGTACCACATTAGAATATCGTTCAAGTGCTAAACAAGGTTGCAAAACTCGCTATTTGGGTAGTTCTCGATTGAGACTTGAAGAGAGTAATTGGCAATTCGAGAAGTTATTCGGATTGGGCTTTTTATACATGTAAATAAGTAATTATAAAATTATGTGTAAATATACAAGAAAACCATAAACACAAACTTTAGTGTCGAAAACATAAACATAATTGTTCCTTTGTTCAAAAACTCTTAAATTGTACTATACATGCATGTTAAAATGTTAATCAAGTTTGTCTTTAAAAAGTTTTGACTAATAAATTCTATTTTGACCCATTAACTGATGTTTGGACGATTAATTAAAGGTTAAACCGATATGTCTTTTCTTAAGATCCATAGACCATTTAAGAGAGTTAAATATTGTTTTGTGGTGGTGCTATATGCCCAAAAGGCACCTTACACTGTCATACACATGCTACATTTGCATATAAACTGAAATGATTCTTTTAATGAAGCTTTTTGATTACCAAACAAAAACAACTAAGCAAGAAAGACTATTCTACGAAATATAAAAACTAGTAACATGGTTTATAGTCAACTTTGTACTTATCCACTGATAACACCATTTTCTTTTGCATCACTAACTTGTACCTTCTCACCATCTTTACCACCCAATCCTGCATCACTAACTTGTACCTTTTCACCACTTTCTTCAACTTTCTTACCTTCTTCCTCAGCTTTAATCTTTGCATCCTCTACCGCTTTCAATCTTGCTTCCTCCTTTGCATCCTCCAAACATTTAATCAAGTTCTTCAAGCACACATCAGCATCCTCCTCTACCGATTTCGGCATCAAATTCTCTGCCACATCAGCCGGAGTCATCTTCGTCTCCTCTAACAAACGACCAATCGTCCCAAACAACTCATGCGATTCAATATCCAGATAGTTACACGCAAGAACCTTAAACGCTTCGTAACAACAATACGACATCTCGATATGCTTATCCATTCGCCCTCTCCTAATAAGCGCAGGATCAAGCTTTTCGACATAATTCGTAGTAAACACAATCAATCTCTCGCTACCACAAGCGGACCATAGCCCATCAATAAAATTCAAAAGCCCAGATAAAGTAACCTCACTTCCCTTATCACCTTTTTCTTCCATTCCAATTTCCATTTTCTTTTTCTTAATCGGATCCTTCTCAACATCTTTACTATCATCCTTCTTTTTCTTCCTTTGACCAGTCAAATCAAGCGAACAATCGATATCTTCAATCACAATAATCGACTTACTCGACGTCTCAATAAGCAGCTTCCTCAAATCAGTGTTATCTTTGACCGAAGTCAACTCAAGATCGTAAATATCGTACTGAAGAAAGTTAGCCATAGCAGCAATCATGCTAGACTTCCCGGTCCCCGGTGGGCCATACAAAAGATAACCCCGTTTCCACGACTTACCGACCTTCTTATAATACTCTTTCGACTTGCTAAACGCCGTTAAATCGTCCAAAACTTCCTTCTTCTTTTTCGGGTCCATTGCAAGAGTATCGAACGTAGACGGGTGCTCGAATATGATATGACTCCACATCGACCTTTTATAACCCGACCAGTTCTCGCTCTTGTTGTTCGTATGAAGCTTACGTTGTCTTGTTTGTACCGCAATTGCCTTTCCTTGATCGAGCACATATTGCAAGTACGATTTTGTAACGATGTCACGATGCTCTCTTTTACACGTCAGCTTGTAGTACCTTTTTTCGTCATCATCACGGATCGAAAACAGGGCGCGTTGTTGAAGGATGGTTTTGCTTGAAGTCCACCAGATTTTTATGCCTTTGAACTCATCTGTGACCTCTTCATAATCATCCATGCTTAGAACAACTGGTTCGCAGTCTTTGATGACGTTTGCTTTGAGGCGTTTAGCTTTAGTGGATGAATTGGCGCTGAGGTATCGTTCGATTGAAACGTACGCTTTGCTACGTTCGAACCCGTCTCCTTGGTATTCATGAAATGTGATTTCGAGATACGGGTAAATGTAGCTAACGAGTTTGTGAACGTATTTTTCGAAATGTTCACGAAACTCGTCTGGAAACCATTGCCTTGCGATCGCCCAAATGAACATTAATCCGGCCATCCATGAGCCTAACTGAGACATATCCCAAATCATTATCGAATTCTTGCTCACAAATCTTTAGTTTTGTTAGTATGTAAGATAAGGGTGCATAACATATATATAATTAATATAATATATAATATATATATGTATGTATGATATGATAATATAATTAAAGAGCGAAAGACAACAAGTTATATATGTAAATATTGGGAAGGTTTTTGCAAGTCTTAAATGCAAATGTGAAAGAGGAAACTAGTGGGAAGGTTCCCAAGAAAACAACATGTAATTAAGCCATGACATCATACTACTTGCATCATTGCAAAAAATGGTATTTTGGCCGGTGGATGTTTTTACTGGGACTACTAACTGTTGGGAAATTACGGTCTCACTAATTCCCACCACCCAGTCCAACAATAATAGTAAAGAAATAAGAACAATTCACAACACAAGATTTAACGTGAAAACTCCAAAACAGGAGAAAAACCACCGGCCCCCAAAGAGAGAAAATACACTATATCACAAATTGTTACAATAATATAGACGGCTCTCTTAAGCCAACTACACTCTCCAAAATATTTAACTAATACAACTCTCAAACAAGGGTAAGAAAGAAAGAAATAATCAAATACTTAAAATGTATTGATTGGTGCGATTTAGAATGAAGACTTAGCCCCTCTTATATAACCAAGTCACTCACCCCTGACATCTTCCTCCCACCAATGTGGGATAAACATATCTTCTACTAGCCAAAATAAACCAACAAATCTCCACCTTTTGGATAGAATAAGATAACCATGCTTCCACATTGCAAGGATAACCGATGTAGACGCTTCCTCGACGACAACTTCAAGATCCTCATCTTCATGCCGTTGACATTATCTCCCAAGAGACAAAACTTGCATCTTCATCGAACATTGTCTAAACCGACAATCATTGTCATCACAGACAATCATAACTCTTAACAAGAATTATCATACTCCACCATTAAGAGTATAGCACTTAGAATATCACATTCCAAGCATTTCACCTCGGCACATGTTGTTGAACAACCAGCTGAAACTTTATGGTGCAACTTCCTTGTTTGGCTTTCCCGAAAGTCCCATCAGCTACAACATCAGTTTCCACCACACAGCCTGCATCAACGCCAAACCAATGCCCATGTGTAATTGTGGAACCGCTAACGAACATCCCTTTCCACGGTGGCGCGGACACACCATGAGGATGACGTGACTTCAGAGGAATTCGTCACTCTCCGTAACAACGGAGACAATGTTAGCGTCTTTGGAGCCATTTGCCGGATTAGCTCCACCGGGACAATTAACCCTTACATGTCCAGTCTTCCCGCACTTCCAGCATGTCAGATTCTTTCTAGAGTTTCTCTTCTGCCTATCCGAACACAACACTATCGTATCTCCTGATGACGAGACCCCGTTACCTTCCAGTCTTTTCTCCTCGGATAGGAGCTTGCTAGTAACGTCTTCAAACTTCAGAGTTTTCTTCCCATACATCAAAATAGGTTTCATGTGTTCATAAGACGATGATAAAGATAATATCAACCTCAAAGCTTTATCTTCATCATCCGTTTTAACTCCAATAGCCTCCAGTTCTGAAACAATACCGTTAAGAATACTTAGATGATCTGAAATCTTTGAACCCCCATCCATACGCAGAGTATGAAATTGTTCTTTAAGACACAGCCGATTTGAGATGCCCTTGCCCTGGTACAACTGCTCTAGTTTAACCCAAAGCTCCTTTGCCGTTGATAACCCGTGCACATTTGCAAGCACGTTCTTTGCAAGACACAAACGAATCGCACTTGCTGCCCTCAAATCCATATCATCCCATTCTTCTTCATCGAACTTACTGCTAGAATCACTGCCAGGAACAAGGGTGGGTTTACCCTTCAAAGCCTTGTGTAAACCGGACTGAATCAACACATCCTTGACTTGAACCTGCCATAAGCCAAAATTGATCATCCCATCAAATTTCTCTACATCAAACCTCATTGGACTGAACTTCGACATCGTATCCGTATCCTATAGACAACAACTTTCTCTGATTTTGCTCACGTTTCGAATAGCCAAAAGATGTAGCAGGTAGCCAGGACCCTTTAAATCGGAAATCCACAACTCGCCACTAACAAATCCAACTATTATTACGAATCAGAAAAAATATTGTCTAACCAGATACCATATACGATCAATAGAACTCGTTTCTGATGTGGACGATCCACTCACGTGGCAACCACAGAGCATACTCTGACTCCTATAACCGAGACCCCCGTCAAACCTGACGCTCTGATACCAGTTGTTGGGAAATTACGGTCTCACTAATTCCCACCACCCAGCCCAACAATAATAGTAAAGAAATAAGAACAATACACAACACAAGATTTAACGTGGAAACTCCAAAACAGGAGAAAAACCACCGGCCCCCAAAGAGAGAAAATACACTATATCACAAATTGTTACAATAATATAGACGGCTCTCTTAAGCCAACTACACTCTCCAAAATATTTAACTAATACAACTCTCAAACAAGGGTAAGAAAGAAAGAAATAATCAAATACTTAAAGTGTATTGATTGGTGCGATTTAGAATGAAGACTTAGCCCCTCTTATATAACCAAGTCACTCACCCCTGACATCTTCCTCCCACCAATGTGGGATAAACATATCTTCTACTAGCCAAAATAAACCAACACTAACTACGTTTGAAAGTTTACTTTATACGGTCATATGAACTTTCGTGTTGAACAAGAAGGCTTGAAGAGTCGCACAAATATAGTAAAAGTGGAGTGGGTAGGTAAATATTAAATAATCAGGTTAAGTGTTATTAATTTTGTTTGTTTTACGCTTTTTTATGTAGTGTTTGGTTGTCTTGGTTTGTTTTGTGTGTCTTGACTTTGGTTTGCTAGCTAGTCTTTGTTTAGTGGTTTAGTTTTATCCACTTTAGGATAGCGTTTTTTGATATTGGTTTAGTTCGGTTGAGTTATCATCGATTTGTGAAGTTTACTAGTTTCGAGCTTATGTTGTTTATTTTGTCTTTATCATTTAAGGTCCTTCATTATTCGATGAAATTTTTTCTCTTTTTAATAGTATCCGCTATTTTAGCAACAACAAAAAATTGTTGGTAAAAGGGTTTTATTCGGTAAACATTATTTATAAAAATAAAAAAATATACAAATGAGAACAACGACCACAAGCACACCTTGCACCCTCACAAACAACCACTAACCAAGTTAGAACTTACAAACCTAAACTAGGACTAGCGAAAATCAAGAACACCACACGGATCTACCAAAACAAAGACAACCAACTACAACCAATCCGATTTAATGCCAAACGTTGTCGTTGGCTTTATAACATTTTTTCTCGTCATAAACTCGGTTGTTTCCTCTTTATTAGAATCAACGTTGTTAGGTTCATCAACTAAATTATATAAATCATTATTGAGGGCTTCTAATGTATTACCTCAATTTTGTTAAAATGTAGTCTTGATAAGTTATACTCCGATATTATGATAATGATAATGATAATCTATACTTTAAATGTTATTTGGATTTTGATTAAATGTAAGATATTATAAATATTAATTTATCTATTTTGAAAATGGCAAATTGGTGTAGAACCTTAACATTTGGTATATGTTATGAACGTAACAAGCATTTGGTCGACCGCGCGTTGCTGCGGTGAACTCGTTTTCATTCATTTCTTGCAAAAGTGTTTACAAAGATGTGCGTTGGGTCTGGTACAAAGGCTATTACAAAAGTGGTAAAGGTTGTTACAATATAAAGGCTATTACATAAGACCATTGTTTACAAAAGTGCATACAAAAGCTATTACATAAGGCTATGACATAAAAAGAATTCGAAATTCACATGTAAATAATGTAAAAAAAATAATAACTTTCTCAAGTAACATATGAACTCGCTAAACAATTACGATACCTTAACATTATTCCTAATCGTAACAAAGCATCATCCAAAATACCCTCTACTCCAGCTTCATTAATATTTGGAGAGCATCTTTGCTTTTTCCAATCTAGACTCCGATTATATCCTATATAGAACTGGATCCCGAAATTGCATTGACCATGCTCCACTCAAGTTTCATTGAATATAGAATTTAAATTCCACACAATCATCAGGCATAAGCAATAACTGGATCCCGAAATTGCATGGACCATACTCCACTCAAGTTTCATTAAATATATAATTTAAATTCCACATAATCCTACTGTTGTATCCAACTTTATGATTCAAAAATCATTTACAATATAACCAAGAAGTAGAGAACCATAAGATGTAACAGACAAACTCTAATCCTATGTTATTTGGGCTCAAAGATTGATGTAGAGTTCATGTGGTTGACCATGGCCATGGTTGTCTAACATGTGCCCAAGGATTATTAACTCCCACATATCCACCTTTAGATAAGAAAAGCTACATCTGGTAGAAACAATTCAATAAAGTCACTGATCGAACCAAAATTGTCTTGTTCGAGTGTAGGTGAATAAAAAGGAAAATCTAACCTTTAAAAGGGGTTCCTCCGGTTAAATGGAATATGAGGGGTGTGGTGTTGTTTGTCTTTTGCCGAGCCTCCAAGGTAGATGTGAAAAGAAGATTAGAATGTGTGCGAGTTGATTAGACTTAAAATGAGGCTTAGGAGCACTATTTATAGATGGATAATGGGCGGTTATGTATGATAACCGCTATATTAATGCCCACTCTCCATAACTGCCACTAGAACCTTCTAATCATGCCTACAACCTACTCCACGTCTTCCACGTTCCTGATATGTAGGATTTTAGTGCTGCTCAGCAATACCAAGTCAATACTGTGAGGTCGTCACGATAACAGTCACGTGGCGTTGACTTGAATATACTGGCTACTAGCCAAGGTTTAGCTGGCTGGACGTCACGGGTGTCACGTGACGTAGCATTAAACAAGCTCCTGACCAAGGCTTTAGTGTGTTGGACGTCATGTGTTGCACGTGACGCAGCACATGACGCAGCGTGGCGTGACGTACGTCATTAAGTCCCCCCAGTTTGGTTGGGTACAAAATGTGCTTGTACGTGACCAAACTAATAGTCCTAAAATATAAACCTGATATCATAGGCGATACGGCACCCGAAATGGTGGTATTTGTACATTATCAAAGTGATGTTGAATAGCCTTATTTTTATAATGTTTAAAGAACATCATGAGGGGATCTGACACAGAAAACATCCCATCAGCCGCCAAACGTGCTGTTCCCTTGGTATATGCCATCATTGTTACAGTTGTAGAAGTGGAACTACGTGAATCTAACGGTCATGAATCCATGGTGAAAAAACACGTGGACGTCCAGGATGAAAGCCCACTAGTGAGGCCCATCCAAAACATTTTTATAAATAGAGGGTTTACCCTCTCATTTTTACTTACCCCTTGCGTTTGCACATTATCATTCAAGTCTATTGTTTTTAATTTCCTTACGTGCTTTTCATGTTCTCGTTGCATATCATTATTTTATTTTCAAAGGTTAGTACATCATGTCCAAAGCGGATGTTTGCGACGGAACGGAGTAATGCCACAACGGATTTACTTGAGGACTTTATCGGTGATCATCCGCCGCTTGCCGGGTGGTATACGATGGTAGCAACGGATGAACAACGTGCCCATTCCTTACCCACTGATTTTTTCACGCTATATATGAAGGCAATATCGGTTGGCAACCTACGCTTGCCTCAAACTCCTTTCGTTACGTCTGTATTGGAGCACTATCAAATTAGTGTTTCCCAACTTCATCCTCACGCGTGGCAACACGTAATCATATTTGAGATGTTCTTTAGGGGACAGGGCCGGCCGGCGCTCTTGAACATTTTTTGAGCAACATTCAAGCTGTCAGCGTCTGGGAAGGGCTGGTATACATTTGAAAAGAAATGTAACTTCACTTCGAAGAAATCCCCATCCCTTAACGACTGGAGGGATATGTTTATATTTGTTCACCGGGACGCGCTAGGCGAAGGGCATGCCCATTTGATTTCGTGGCGTTTCACCCATTCTCCGGAACTATCAAAGACACCGGATTTGACTCCGAAAGAAAAGGATCTTTTCAATTTTTGTAAGGACGCTGAGCTTGACATGCGTCCTTATACTGACGTGATGCTAAAGCTAGGTAACGTTCAATGTTACTTGCCTTGGACAAATAAGGTGCCAATGGTGATCTGCAACGGAATGTGTATGCTCTTCGTGCCGTAGCGTTCTTTGTAAGTTTCCTCGTTCCGACTGTTATATTTAATAATTGTCTTTTCGTGCAGAGATGGACTTTGGCCAAGCAATCCGCCGCCCTAACACCGAAGGGCTTAAATTCAAGAGGGTACCCGTTTCCAAGCTGCCAGAAGGTGATCCCCGGAAACAGGGGGAGCCAGCCGTCGAATCATCAACGAATGCCGCCACCGATACTGGTGGCGCTTCACAAACACAGACATCCACACCGTTCACCAATCCGGATCCAATATCCGTCGCTATCCCGAAACCCTCAGCTGGGTAGAAGCGTTACAGCCCTACCACATTTTTGGTTACTCCCGGCGGAAGCAAAAGGCAGAAAAGCTCCAAGGAAATTGCCAAGAGTAACTTGGCAAGTTTTCAACATGACCCCAGCCAGGGTGGGTATTATTACAATCCCGATAATAATGCTAATACGTCACCAAGATCACAATGGTGGAAACTAATAAAAGTAATTATTTCAGGGCGACATACCAACCCACCAATCATCAACATTGAAGACATCTCCGGCGTGCAACAGAAAGAAAAAGCCGTGACGTTGTCCAGTTCTGGCACCAGTTCAGGTCAACAATAATCCAACCACCACAATGACTCACAGGAGATTCCACATACTCCAGGGTTTGGCAAACAGCCAACCTTCAGCCATCTCAACACCATGTGGGACGTGTCGCATGGCGACGCGTACTCCCAATTCGAATATCTTCAAAGGATCTGTCCTCCTGCTTTATCAGAGGAGCTACTTAAGATGTCAGACAGCGCTGCGAGTTGTGCCAGGATCCAACACATTCACCAAGGCTTAGAACTGACATACGTTGAAGTCGTCCGGTCGAACTTGATGCAGCAGCGCTGCCGCAAGGCCGAGATGCCTGTCAAGGAGGTGAATGTTAAGATTAAAATGTTGAGGTAGGAGATGGCTGAAAACTGGAAGGCGGTGGCGGAGGCGGAGCGTGAGAAGCTCATGGCGCTGAAGGAGGCGCAACGGGCTACAAAGAACTTGGCAGCCGTTGCCAAAAAGGAACATCAGGTTCTTGCGGATTTAAATGTGGCTCAGAAGGAATTATCTGAGGAAAAGGAAAGCAAGGAGCTCCTTGCGACGTAGGTACAAGAGCTGACCGTTGCTCACAAGAAGGCAACAGATGATTTCCAACAACTCTGCTCCATGATCCCCACCATTTTCAACAAAGACATCACTTCATCCCACGTCATGGGATCGTTCGGCAGACTTCTTGATGCCGCCAAAAGTGTTGGGCTTCTGGAAGCGTATACCTTGATTAATGAAAACGTCACGCTTCCCGACCCGTTACCCGACGCACTTCAAGACAATATGGACCCGGATGCGTACGATAAGTACGACGCAGTTGCTTTAGAAGTTAAGGGGGGTTAAGGTTCCCTTTGTGGAGAAGATAGGAAGCCAGCCATGGCTTGACGTGAAGAAGATCGAAGGGATGATTCCCAAATAGATTAGGGTCTGTAATTTTGTGAATTGTTGATGGTTGTAATCGAACAATTTTATTTTGAATGGAAATGTTTAATTGTATCCCATGTATATTAATTATTTTTGCAATATGTATCATTTACTTACGTTTAGCACGCTGTCGTCGTCATGGTAGCGTGACATTTCAAGGTTATACTTGATAAATTTGTCATGACTTGCATGTATCTAGACCATACCGGGATTGACGCGACGGGTACAAAACCCGAAGGCATCCCGTTACGGTGTCACTTCAGCGTACGTTTCAACGCAAAGTGCCGTTCATGCCGTTCGAAAGCTAGAATATTCTTTATTCAAGTCATGTGTAACATAGGAATGGACTTACAATTAATACACCGAAGTGTTGCCATAAACAGTTACGTAACGCATTAAATAATCTGGAAAATGCATTATATTCAAACGAAATCAAACCAATCCATGGCGCATCGCACTTACAAATTTTTGGTGATCAGTCACAAACTAAAAGACATTGAAAATGAAAAACGTCAAGTTTCAAAGTGCCAAATATTCTAAGCATAGAATTTCTTAAGATTGGTTGCGTGCCATGTGCGTGGCACGAACTTGCCATCATGCGTCTTTAAGTTGTACGCTCCGTTTCCCAAAGCTTCGACAACCACATACGGACCTTCCCAGTTAGGTACTAATTTGTCTGTATCTTCAACCCGGCTAGCATTGTTATTACACCACATTGGCTATAGTACTTGGCAATTTGCTGTTTGTTAGACGCTTCCCTGATGGCGGCGATTTCACGCCTCTCTTCCAACAGATCCAAATCTTCTTTCAAGTTAACAACATTGGACTCATCATTGAATTCTAAAACGCGCTGGGTAGGAACGGTGATTTCCACTGGTATTACCGATTCGGAGCCATATACAAGGCTGAAAGGCATTTCTATGTTACTGACTTTAGGTGTAGTCCGCAATGAGCACAAGACTTGCGGGAGCTCATCAGCCTAACCTTTCCTATTCGTGTCCAACCTTGCCCTAATCCCCGCAACGATGTATCTGTTGGTAACTTTGACTTGCCCGTTTGCTTATGGATGGGCAACAAAACTAAAAGTTTGTTTGATATTTAAGCCATCGCACCATGAGCGAAACGGGTCATGAGCAAACTGCTTGCCGTTGTCACTTACAATTTCGTGTGGTACCCCAAAACAGCATACTATCTCTTCTCAGAAAAAGTTCACAATTTGTTTTCCTGTTATGCTTTTCAATGGTTTGGCTTTAACCCACTTGGTAAAGAAATCAATTGCAATAACCCAGTGTTTTCCGTCTGGGAAAGGTCCTACCAAATCAATTGCCCATTTGTAGAAGGGCCAAGCAGACATGACGGGTATTAACTGTGATGCCCCGTACTAAATCAACATGTACGGACCATCAACAACAGGATCATTACAAGGTCAAACACTATATGCGTTTTCAAAACAAGTTTGCATTTATTATAAAAAGTGACGTCATAACTAACGCCAAATGTTTTACATCAAAAGTATGCTTCAATGAACAGAAGCAAGGATAATAGTACGTGACCCTTAGGTCATTACAAATCATAGTTCAAAATTAATTAGGTTTGAATGCAAGATAAAGTAGTTCATGCGGTGACATCTCTAGTAAAGCACAGCGGAAGTCTATGAGGCATGATTAGTACACAGCGGAAGCAACCTTAAGCACCTGAGAAAAACATGCTTAAAAACGTCAACACAAATGTTGGTGAGCTATAGTTTAAGTATAACAGTATTGTAATGTAGGCCACGAGATTTCAGTGCTACAAAGAGCGTTTCAAAACAGTAATCCAAATCAGTATGTTTAAGTATATGCTCAACCGTGGGCACTCGGTAACTAACTTAACGTTTATACCCCTGAAAGTACACTTGGAAAGTGCGTATGTCTACGAAGTATTAAACACTCATTAAATGCTAGCGCTACTAGCCCGAGTGGGGATGTCAAACCCTATGGATCCATATCTAAGATTCGCGTTCACGGTTCAAAAACCAATGATTAAACGTTACCGAGCTAAAGGGAATGTTTATGCCGTTGTATAACCTACACATATATAAGTTTAAGTACTCGTGCCTAGTATGTAAAACATACAATCCGCATGTATTCTCAGTTCCCAAAATAAGTTAAAGTAAAAAGGGAATGCTATAACTCACAATGATAAAGTAGCGGTAAAGTACGACTTGGGAAATAAGCAAG
This sequence comes from Rutidosis leptorrhynchoides, assembly GCF_046630445.1. NCBI lineage: Eukaryota > Viridiplantae > Streptophyta > Magnoliopsida > Asterales > Asteraceae > Rutidosis > Rutidosis leptorrhynchoides. The sequence goes on along the minus strand of NC_092334.1, from coordinate 145,495,829 downwards.
TGTGTAGGTCCGGAAGGTCCTCAACCTAAGTCAAATAGTACTAAGTCAGTCAATCGCCCCAATAGGTTTAAAAGTATGTAAATTAGGTCTTAAAGGTCATCATCATTCATCATTAAACAAAAGGTGTAAAGTAAGTTTCGTTCAAGTATAGAGTTTAAAACAAAGGCTGAGTTCGGTCAGTCACCACGGCCTCTATACCTACTGAAATAAGGTGATACCAGTGGCCATGGATCCGTATATGAGTCCTTCAGTTGTGGTAAAAATTACAGAAGCAAAATCGTCTTCGTTTGACCGTGGCGACGGTCTAAGTGCGAGTAGGTCAGAATTTTCAGCACAATGTGAAATGGACATAGTGACGATCGGAGGGCCATAAATCCTAAACCGTAACTCGGATTAAGACGAGTCCTATATGAAAAGTTATCTAATCGAACAGAGATATTTGAGAATCATAATTACAGTAGCCCAGGTCGTACGGGTCAGACACAGAAACAGTAAAACAGTAGGTCCGGTGGGTTCTTGGTGTTCGATGCTTATCACGGTTCTCATCCTTGATGCATATAGCTTCAAGTGTACAACTTTGATGTGTTTGCATCATCTTAACCAAGGTTTCACCATCATAAAACTTGTGCAAGTCCAATACATGTAGCACAACTCATTTAAGTGTTGCAAGTGTTTTGATGAACCAAAGTTACATCAAAGTCTTTGATTTAGCACATACATGAACTATAAAAGTAATATTAACCAAGTTTTGACTATTATGACACAAGTGTAAGTCTAAGACATGTAGCACAACTCACTTAAGAGTTGTATGAAGTTTGATGAACCAAAGTTACATCAAGGTCTTAGATCTAACACATACATGAACTTTAAAACTAATAATAAGTTACAAACTTGAAAGTGAACTTATGAAATCAAGATCTTAAGTTGTAGAACATAGTTCTTAGTTAGATCTTGAAGATCCTAGACCCAAAAGTCTAGATCTAACATAAGTGTACAAAGTTATAGTTAAAGAAAGCTTACTTACATGTTCTTGAACTTTCAAAGTTAACTTTTAGTTCAAGATTAATGAGATCAAAGTTAACTAGTAATACTTGACCAATAACAACCAACAAACATGAAATTAAAGTGCATATGAAGAAATAAACTAAGTAAACAAGTAACTAGTTCATGGGTTGTTCATACTTTAAAGATTCAAACCAAAGTTTGATCTTTAAGAATGTAAACTTTAAAGTTTACAAACATGATTCACAAGTATGATTTTTACAACCATGAACTTACAATCTTTAAAACTTTAAAGGTAGAACATAAACTAGTAAGTTTATGTTCTTGAGTATTCTTGTAAATACAAGATAAAAGAAGAACAAACCAGTAAGTTTGATCCTTGATAACATGTAAGTAAATAACATCAACTAACAACTACAAATAATTAACAACAAAGAACAAAAGATGATGATGATTAAGGGTTGTTGTTGCTACGGTTTTAAAGAGGAAAAGAAGAGAAGAAAAGTCTCATAATACTTACAAGAGTTAGAGAGAAAAGAGAGAAAGAAATGAGAGAAAAATTGCAAGTGAAAATGTGTATGTGAAATGTGAGAGTGCAAGATGAGAAGTAATACAAAAAAAAAAATGAATCAAAACCTCCTCCCCATGTGTACTAGGCAACGGTTTTCAAAGGGGGAGGGAGGAGGAAGTTGTCCACTAGGTTAATGCATGTAAAAGTCTTTAAAGGTGGTTACTAGTGTGCATGGTGTTGGAAGAACAAGTAACTAGATTCCAATTACCTTAAACAAACTAGTTATGTTCCAAATGTAATACTTACATGTTAAGTTAGGATAATAAGTCCACTAAAGAAGTAGGGTGGGCTTCATAAGTTCATAAGCACTAATGAAGGCCCAAGTTCAAGTAACAAACAAGTAAATCCAATAAAAGCCCAAGTAACTAACTAATAGTCTTAGTTAATTAAAATGATTAATAAAATCAATCATGAACGTAAATAATATTCTAAAAATATTATTCGTGAAAGTTTCGTGTGTCACAAAGACGTTTCGGGCATTTGAAGTCAAGTACGGGCATTCATGGCAACATGTAAATGTAATAACATACATTCGTTTAATCACAAGTATTAATAATATTAATTATTAATAAATAACGTTGGAAAATCCAGGGTCGTTACATTACCCACCTGTTAAAGAAAATTTCGTCCCGAAATTTTAAGGAGTGACCAACAATGGTACCGCATTTAAATAAGAAGGAGCGTATCAAATTTCCGCGAGACTCGTGGTTCAGAAGTGAGTTATTTACTTTGAAAGGTACTTCGGCGTATGAAAGTAAGAATAGGTACATGCCATTAATTAAGTCTCTTGTCCTAAGAGGTCAACAAATTGTTTTCGTTTCTGATTAATAGGAGTATGTCATCTGAATGTATATCCACAAAAGGAAAGATGGTGTGTTTAGCCTTACAGGCATCTTCAGTAAGTTGGATGCGTGAAATGCATCACGAATGATGCTAAGCTCATCTAAAACATTGAGCGTGTATGTCATAATATAAGCTGACAGGTAGAATGGAAAACATAGTGATTACAACCATGCGATTTGATGTCTGGATAGCGTTAGCCACGGGTTTTACCAACCCCTTGATTTCGGAAGGAGACCATAGGCATAGGGAATATGATATTTAAGAACGTTTCATTCGAGTAAGTGAATCGAAGTTTTAGCTCAAAGTGACCAACCGGACTTGCAAGCCATAATTATTTGTAGTGTCTTCAGGATGGTCGGAACGAAAAATGAAGGGTATCACCCATTTTACCACATTATAGGTGAACTTATCCTTAGATGAAATGAAAGCACAGTTATGTAATGTAACCTCATCCTTTCAGTTACATGTTGAAGTTAGGGTTAACGTTAACTAGAGCAGCATACAGTTGCAACCAATGAAGGAAGGAATGTGTAGAGTAACTACATCAGTGTCGTAGATATTTTAAGTAGTCCCCTCCCAAGGGGTAACAAGATTCATAGGTTCTCAAAGTATCTTATATTACATTTCCGAAAGAAGTCGCACGAAAGGCATGAGAGTGAACACTTCAAGTGGTTCGTTCTGAATTTATCCGCGTATTTAAGGGGATGTACGGATGAGGGGATACGTGAACTCTTGGTCCTAACGAATGGTTTGCTCCGAGTGAAAAGAATCTCCAAAAATGATTTTTTTTTGTGTCTCAACATACTGATTCATAGAGATGAGGTTTACGAGGGTGTTGTGATTAGCCGTGAAACGTTGAGAGTAGAAACCCGTCTAGAGCCTTTCCTACGGTAGGGTGACCACTAGGTGTACC